>NW_026267391.1:2380-17582 GCF_000697945.3 Frankliniella occidentalis | reverse complement strand
CGCTCCGCAGAGCCCGTCGGCTCCAAGGCGCCCAAGTTTGCGGGAGACGACAAGATGCACGGGATAGAGCGGCACGAGGGCCAAGGCTTTGCCCTGCTGTGCCTCGCGCAGGGGTACCCGGTGCCAACGATCCGGTAAGCGGCTGCCTAACCATCGCTCCCCTCCCTCCCCATATCCTTCCCTCCGCGCAGAGCCCGTCGGTTCCAAGGCGCCCAAGTTCTCCCAGGACGCCAAAGGCCAGTGGATCGAGCGGGCGCAGGACCAGAGCTTTGCCCTGCTGTGCCCCGCCCAGGGGTACCCCGTGCCCTCGTTCCGGTAAGCGCCGCGGCCTTGTCCTGACCCTTAACGCCTCTCCCCCCGCCGCGCAGAGCCTGTTGGGGCCAAGGCGCCCACCTTCCAGCTGGACTCGACCATCATCGCCCTGCGGCGGAGGGAGGGCCAGGCGTTCGCGCTGCTGTGCCAGGCCCAGGCCCACCCCGCGCCCGCCTTCAGGTAAACTCCTCCTCTCCTCCGAAATAAATCTCCGCCGCCGCCCCCTCCTTCTTCTCCCAGCATTCCAGGTACGTAGGTCACCGCTCGTCCGCTAGGTCGCGTTAGTTCATCTCGTTTCGATTTCCCTGTCCCCAGAACCCGTCGGCGCCAAAGCTCCCACCTTCTCCACGGACTCCGGCACCAGCTCCTATCGGCGTCGCGAAGGGACGGGCTTTGCGCTCCTGTGCTCAGCTCAGGCCTTTCCCGTGCCAAAATTTCGGTAACGACACACTGAGTAGTCTCGCGTTTGTAGCCAGTCAGCGTAAAAGGTCCTCTCGGCTCAGGGGCGCCCTTTTCCCTATCACTATCCCCCCACCCCGCCCGCACCGACAGTCATGTTCCCCACCCGCAGAGCCCGTGGGGGCCAAGGCGCCCACCTTCTCCTCGGACGCGAGCAGCAGCACGATCAAGCGGCGCGAGGGCCAGGGCTTCGCCCTGCTGTGCCCCGCGCAGGCGTACCCCGTGCCGAGCTACCGGTAAGAGCTCCTCCCTCCTCCCCGGCCCCGGTGGTGCCCCACCCGCAGCCCAGCAGGGTCGCCCTCGTCCCAGCCGTCAGGTAGGAGGACACTGGGCTCACTGGCCGCACAACCCCTGCAGAGCCCGTGGGAGCCAAGGCGCCGTCGTTCTCCTCGGACGCGCGGAGCAGCACGTTTGTCCGGCGCGAGGGCCAGGGCTTCGCGCTGCTCTGCCCCGCGCAGGCCTTCCCCGTGCCGCACTACCGGTGAGCAGCTCCTCCCGATACCGACCTCCCCTCCGGCCTCCGGCCCAGGCCAGCGCGAACATACCCGTCCCAGCAGTCAGGTAGGGCAAGGCGACCGCCCCGCTGTGACGCTACCACCGTCTGCGCGCAGAGCCCGTCGGTGCCAAGGCGCCTTCGTTCTCCACCGAGTTCACGGGGTTCACGGTCAAGAAGAAGAGGGACCAGAGCTTCGCCCTCCTCTGTCCGGCGCAGGCCTACCCTGTGCCGAGCTATCGGTGAGCAGCGATTGACATCCCGACCCGCTTTCACCAAATCCGACCGAAAAGACATATCTCACGTATGTATTTGTTTGTGCCTGGTGCTTCCCCCCCCCTCCTTCTTGTTCTTTTTGCCTTCTCGCCCCTCGCGCCTGGCACCGCACCTCAGCTATCAGGTCCCATACCGCACAAACTAATCCGCCATGCCCGCGCCCGCATGACCCTCAGAGCCCGTCGGCGCCAAGGCCCCCTCCTTCTCCACCGAGTCGACCAGCTTCACCTTCAAGAAGCGCCGCGGCCAGGGCTTTGCGCTGCTCTGCCCCGCGCAGGCCTTCCCCGTGCCCTCCTACCGGTACGTCAGCTCGCGCAGGGTTACTCTAGCCCCAACAGCCCCTCCCGCTGCCCCCCTCAACCCTCTCGCTCGCTCCTGCAGAGCCCGTGGGCGCCAAGGCCCCCTCCTTCTCCACCGAGTCGAAAAGCTTCACGTTCGAGAAACGCCGAGGCCAGAGTTTCGCCCTGCTGTGCCCCGCCCAGGCCTTCCCCGTGCCAGCGTATCGGTAAGACTGCTGCTTCGCCGCAAGAAGCTGCACGGGGTCCGGGTCAACGGCAAACGCAGCGCAGGGGTGCCCTAAGTCCCAGTTCTAGGGGCCCGCATTATCACCCCATTCGCTCACCCAACCCGCCCCTCCCCCAGAGCCCGTCGGAGCGAAGGCGCCATCCTTCTCCACCGAGTCGAAAATCTCTTCGTTTGACAAGCGGCGCGGTCAGGGCTTCGCGCTGCTGTGCCCCGCGCAGGGCTACCCCGTGCCCATGTACCGGTAAGGCAGGGGCTACTCCTCGCTCCTGGGTGGGGGTGGCGCGATGCGATGCGGGGGTCCCCGGTGTAGACACTCCCGACCTTCAAGCAAGCAAGCACGCCGGTCCGCTCCGTGCAGTGTGTCAGCGACGTGTTCGCCTCCCCCTTTGCAGAGCCGGTGGGCAGCAAGGCGCCCAAGTTCTCGACGGACGATAAAAGTCGCACGTTCGAGCGCTCGGCGGGCCAGAGCTTCGCCATTCTCTGTCCGGCCCAAGGGTTCCCGGTGCCGTCCTTCAGGTAAGCGCGCAGGCAGGTCTCCCCCCAGGGTGCCCCACCCCCCGCGTTCAGGCGGCGATATCCGCGTCCACGTCCCACCCTCGGGCGGTGGTGGACGCGCGCTCAACGGTGTCCTCCCCCGCAGAGCCGGTCGGCACCAAGGGCCCGACGTTCTCCACCGACGACAAGAGCAGCGCGTTCGTGCGTCCGGCTGGCACCTCCATCACGCTCCTCTGCCCAGCACAGGGCTTCCCCGTGCCGTCCTTCAGGTGAGCTTAGGGTGGAGAGAGAGAGAGACGCAGAGAAACAGGCAGGCTGCCTCCAGTCCAGTCCCTTTCGGGCCCCGTTTCCTCCCAACGTTCAGACACAGCCCGGGCTGCCCTCCTAAACCTCCTCCTCACCGCCCGTTCCGCGCAGAGCCCGTCGGCCCCGTGCAGCCGCGCTTCCCCAAGTCCGCCAAGTCCGACGCGTTCGAGACCAAGGCTGGCCAGCAGTTCAGCCTCCTGTGCGAGGCGCAGGCCCACCCCGCTCCCACGTTCAGGTGAGGGTCTCGTAAACCACCTCGCCCGCCGTGCCTCCCGCAGAGCCCGTCAGCGGCACCGCCCCCAGAGTGACGGCCACGTCCAAGATCACGGTGCTGAGCACCGAGGAAGGCGTGGCCACCGTGCTGCTTTGTCCGGCGCAGGGGCACCCTATCCCGCACTTCAGGTAAGGTGGTCGCCACCTCAAACTCCACCCTCGTCTCCTCCCCGGCCTTGCAGAGCCCGTGAGCGGCGCGGCGCCCAACGTGCCCGCCACGGCCAGGTACACGGTGTTCAGCAAGCCGGTGGGCTCCCACATCGCCATCCTGTGCCAGGCGCAGGGGCACCCCGTCCCCCACTTCAGGTGCGTTATTCGGTCACTCATTTACATTCCCCGTCTCCCGCGTCAGAACCCATAGGGGCGTCCCCACCCAAGTTCGCCGGATCCAGGACATCCGAGTCCTTTCGCAGCCACGAGGGCGAGTCTTTCGTCCTCTTCTGCAACGCTCAGTCCTACCCGGCACCAGCCTTCAGGTAAACAATATTTTCCTTTTGCCCGACCTCTTTTCGTCTCATGGAAGTCGTGGGAGCTGACGGAATGGTGAGTACAGACAACGCCCTTCGGTTGTACATACTGCACAGTGTAAATATATCTCATAACAGTGTAAATATATAATGAGAAATACTTGTGTAAATAATATCGTGTGAAATGCGATGACGTAGAATGCTGAAGTGCAAGTTTCACGAAACTAATGTAGTTAAATCTATTTGTTTTCCAAAGTTCCATGGTTATCAGTGATCGATGTTAATGTGCAGTCCCTGCAGAAATGGAAGGGCGTTAAAAAATTGCATGCTCTAGCGAAACAGGTCTGCGTTCTGCAACGCGACTTGCCTCTGGGCGGGAGGGCAGCGCCTAGCGCCTGAGGGGTAGGCCGCAGCAACGCAGCCGTGCGCGGCTCGGCGGCGGGTGGCCTACCCCGAGGTTCGCAGGCGCTATCCCGCCCCGCGCCAGCTCGCGCACCACCCGCTCGCATGCTGCATGTCTCCCGCACAGAGCTCTCGGCCCCGATGGTGGGACGTGGCGTCCCGGCCAAGCTGCAGCAGGCCGTGTGGAGGCCCTCCGAGGCGGCGCCGGCCGGCAGCGGGGCGGCCATGGCCTGCGAGGGGCGCGGCTGGCCCGCGCCGGGCACCAGGTGAGCGTGCGATTTGTTAAACACCGCGACGCCCCGACACGGCCTCGTGCCTGTAACAGAGCCCACCGCTAGCCCGCCGCCCAAAGCTGCCGCCCAAGATCTAGTCTGGCGCGGCCCAGGACTGTTTAGTGAGACGGCATAGACGCGCAGGCCAACCCTCCTGGAGAAAGGCAATCACATACACACACACAGGCACACACCACGCGCCCAGCGCAGAGGGCGGCCAAGGGCCCTACAACATGTTGCTTCACCTGTTAGCCCCGCTGCTCCCACCCCCACCTCGTCGCTCGGGCACCCTTTTCCCTCCCGGCTCAGGCACCCCTCCCCCCCGTCCGTGGCCCTCACTCTGACCTTCGCCCGTCCAGAGCCGGTGACGAGCGTGCAGCCCCGCGTTAAGAGCGAGTTCTCCAACGGCGCCCGCCTGGAGGTGGCCGGCGGCCGGCACGCCTTCATGCAGTGCAGCGCGCAGGGCTTCCCCGTCCCGAGCTTTCGGTGAGTCTTTGTGCAGTGGCGCCGGTGGACAGCGCTCTCCACCTCTTCTAGGCGAGGTTTCAGTGTCGGCCTTCAGTAAGCCGTGATTGAGGTAAGGTTGCCGTCGCCACCCCCCAGCATTCAGGCAACTCCTCGCCGGAGTGCCCGGCCCAGCCCGGCCCCACCCACCAGCCCCTGCCTTGTTGCGGTCCCCGCAGAGCCCCAGACCAGCATGGCGCCGCGGGTCAGTGTCAAGGACGTGACGGGCATGCTGCGCGTGGCGGAGAGGGGCACCACCCTGCCGCTGCTCTGCGCCGCGCAGGGCTTCCCGGCGCCGGCGTTCAGGTAAAACGGGAGAGCCCGACGGGTAGACGTTCAGGCGACGTTTTCTCAGCGAGGTCTAGGTCAGAGATGCGTGGCTCCGCACCGCGCTCAGTTCGACGCGCCGCTCGCGTTGTATTGCAGAGCCCCAGGCCAGCGTGGCGCCACGCCTCAGCGACACCAAGGTGGGCTCCAAGCGTGAGCTGGTCCGCGCCGCCGCCACCGCCTCCCTGGTCTGCGCCGCGCAGGCCTCCCCCGTCCCCGTGTTCAGGTCTGGTCCAACACCTCAGCTGTCAGGGGCACTAAACACACAAGGGGGGAACTCGTCCCAGCATTCAGAGCAACCCGTGTGTCAGACACACCGGTCGCTACCACCACTGCCACTGCCACCGCCCCTTGCAGAGCCCACGAGCAACATCGGGCCCAGGTCCTCCGGAGCAGAGCGGTACGAGGGCGGCCGGCTGGTGACCCACCCCACCGGCGCGCCGGTCCTGTTGCTGTGCCCCGTGGCCGGGTACCCCGTCCCAGTGTTCAGGTCAGTCTGTTGACCCTTGACCCCACCACCCCGCCCCCACAGAGCCCACCAACAACATCCCCCCGCGGCTGAGCGGCCGACGGATCGACGGCAGCCTGGTGCTGGACGTGTCCCGTGGCGCCACCGCCGTCATTCTCTGCGAGGTCCCCGGCTTCCCCGTTCCGCGCTACAGGTCGGTACCGAAGCCCCCGACATTCAGGCCGCGACGAGTGTTCTCTTGTGGGCCGACGGCGGGGCTGCTACTCAAAGAGGGCTCGTGGTTTGCCGCATGCCCCATACAGAGCCCACGAGCAACATCGCCCCCAAGGCGCCCGGTAAGAAGTACGAGGGCGGCGAGATCCTCCTTGCCCCCCAGCGCGCCGACGTGTACCTGCCTTGCCAGGCCACCGCCTTCCCCGTGCCCCGTTTCCGGTAAGTTCGTGGCGTTCTCGTTGGCGGCCTCCAGAGGTAAGCTGCCAGCCCTCCCTCACTATCCCTTTCGCGTCCTGGCTCTTGCATTTCCGACGAGTGGCTGTCGGCTGCGTAGGTCTCCATATCCCCCCTCCCAGCAGCCAGAGATTTGCCACCACCACGACCCCCTCGTTCTCCTCCCCCAGAGCCCACCAGTAGCGTGGCGCCGCGGGTCCCCGAGGGCCGCCTGCACGAGAAGACCCTCCGCTCCGGCAGGGACGCCACGCTGCTGTGTCTGGCGCAGGCCTTCCCTGTGCCGCACACCAGGTACGTAGCTCGTCGCGACGGGGCAGCGTCCAAGCAAAGGTAGACCAGCACCACCGGCACGCGGGCGACACGGTCACAGGCGTACCCGACACCCCGATCAGGCGTCATTCAGGCAACGACTCCCCCGGACTGGGACTGGACGACAATCCCTACTCTTTCCAGAGCCCACCAATACGATGAGGCCTAAAATTGCAAGGAATGGCATTGAGTTCAAGGACGTGGACTCGGGGCGGGACGTCGCCCTGCTGTGTCCAGGACAGGCCTTTCCGGTCCCGTTCTACAGGTAACCTTGTAGAGGGGCTCGATTCACGCGCCGCCTCTCGGTAATTTTTTTATTAATCATTGATAGAGTTCCGTCTCGTGCGAGATTCGTCAGTTTTATGGTAAGTACCGGTAAGTAAAGGTAACCGCGAACGGTTGCCGTCGGCTCAACGGGGGGTCCTTCCCAACGACGCTCTCGGCACACGTGACGGGCGTGTCACACGTCGTGACGGAATCACACGTTTGCAGAGCCAACGGGTCACGTCCCTCCGCGCGTGACGAGTAAGAGCATTGAAGTGAAGGGCGTGAAGGAAGGGGAAACGTTTGTGGGTCTGTGTCCCGGACAGGGCTTCCCCGTCCCGTTCTACAGGTGAGCACGGACTCGTTTCCCGTTTCACACATCCGCCCGAGCACATCACGAAATGGACAACTTCCATAGAGCGTCCTTCCGTAACACTTACGATGTGGCCTAGCCATAACCAATCGCGCAGCACGCATCAATAGTCCCGAAGATAAAATGATCCCCTTGTTCATTCCTTTGAAAATTTCCCTATTTCCATTTTTCAACTTACAATGAAATTATTTGAGAATATTTTCCGCTGACTATTTCATTGAGAGATAGATGATCTTATCAACACACACGCGGTGGCTGTTCTACGCCGGACTTTTTCTTTTTGCATATAACCAGAAGAAAAAATCCAGCTTAGAGTACTCAGTACGTGTGCTGTATTACATCTTTTGATGACATTATTTGATCTCTCATGAAAGGGTCTTCAAGAATGGATTTAAACATGTGGATATGCTTTCAGGTGGTACAAGTTCGACGAAGGCAGCACTCGCAAGCGGGCCGTCACCCTCAACGACCGGGTCAAGCAGGTCAGCGGGACTCTGATCATCAAGGAAGCGGTTGTCGCAGACTCTGGCAAATACCTCTGCGTCGTCAACAACACCGTCGGAGGAGAAAGTGTGGAAACAGTCCTTACCGTTACAGGTCGGTGTTTATTTTTTGTTACTCGGAAACCTTATTACAAATTCGGCATGAGTTTTATTTTTTGGAATCTTTGTCTGGTGTTTCAGCTCCCTTGTCAGCAACTGTTGACCCTCCAACCCAAACTGTGGATTTTGGAAGACCTGCTGTCTTCACCTGTGTATACAAAGGCAATCCCGTGAGAACCATTACATGGAGCAAGGATGGCAAGGCTCTCAATCATGATGGACCTGTACTGCGGATTGATTCTATCAAGAAGGAAGACAAGGGAATGTATCAATGCTTTGTTCGCAATGACCAAGAGAGTGCCCAGGCAATTGCTGAGCTTAAACTGGGGAGTCGATGTAAGTAAAACCTAAGTGATGTACCTTTTGTGAGACTTTTTATTGATCTTATTTTACTCATCTTTTATTTTTCTCTTTTAGTCGATCCACCCTTGATCGTTCACGCTTTCCAATCTGAGACTCTCCAGCCTGGCCCACCTGTCCATCTGATGTGTGTTGCTTCTGGAAACCCAACCCCCGAGATTACTTGGGAGCTTGATGGAAAGAAACTGACAAGCAGGGAGAGAATCCAAGTTGGGCAATACTTAAAAATGAACGGCAATGGCAATGTGGTTTCTCATCTCAACATCTCATCAATTCAAACAGCCGATGGTGGTCTATACAAGTGCATTGCATCCTCAAAGGTTGGATCTGTTGAACATGCTGAAAGGCTCAACGTGTATGGTGTCCCATTCATCCGCCCAATGGATAAGCGCCCAATTGTTTCCGGAGAGACTTTGTTTGTTACCTGCCCAGCTGCTGGATACCCAATTAAATCAATCACTTGGGAAAGAGGTAAGAACAAATTTTCAAACTATTTCATCTTTTGTCTTTACCTTTGCAATTACTATACCATGGTGTAACAACACAACACTGTTTTTTGTTTTGCAGATGGCCGTACTCTTCCTATTAATCGTAAACAGAAAGTTTTCCCCAATGGCACACTGATCATAGAAAATGTGGAAAGGCAGTCTGATCAAGCGACATACACGTGTGTTGTGCAAAATGAACAAGGATTTTTAGTGAAAGGAAACCTGGAAGTTGCAGTTATGGGTAAGTTAAAAGAGTTCCACCATGACACAAATAATAATTTGGTTGCAATACTTTCCAATCAAAATGAAAAATTATTGTTTGTGTCATGTAAAAGTTCTAATGTTTTCAGAGTACTTGTTTGATGTTCCCTATGTTTGAGGCTTTCAAGATTCGATTCCGATTTTCTCTCATTTCTCTGTAACCTGGAATAGAGTTTGTCACTCTTTTATTTTTTTCTTAAATAGCCTCAAACATTTTGAACATAATTTTCAGGACATTTTCTTCCTAGGATTGTGTCATGTATATACCCTGTTAAGTGCCCTACTTGCCCTTGTTCCTTTTTTCAAACATTTTTATTTTGCAAAGAGCTATTTTTTGTTTTCTCCCTGTCTTGTGAGTTTCAGGTTTTGTATGAAATCAGGTAAGTCTCTGTATCCTTGTTTAGATTTATTTCAGCCAAGGTATTACTGTACATATCTCCAAGGGTCACATGCCTTAGAACTTTGTTTGCCCCTGTTTTTATGTCTGTCGGGTTCTTCCGAAAGTCTTTTGCATTTGTCTCGGTACACGCCCTCTTACTGGTTCGCGCCAAATTCCAGTGGCTCCATATATCACGCCCTTCCAATTCGATGGTCCTGTAAATGCTGGGGAGAGTGTCCAGGCCAACTGCCACGTGCCCAAGGGTGACAAGCCGGTAAAGATCGAGTGGCACTTTGACGGCGGCGACATTAGGTCCACGGCTCTGGCCATCGTGACTGCTCCCTTCGGGGACAAGTCTGTGCTCTTTTCCATCAACGCCGTCGGTCCCGAACACCGGGGGAATTACACGTGCATCGCCAGAAACTCGGCGGGCGTCGTCAACTCGACGGCGGAGCTGCAAGTCAATGGTTCGCCTCCCTCCCTGCGTCCGATCTCTACGCTGTAGTTGTGGTTTTCCAATCTAGTGCGTTGTTTCTTCGGTTGTCCTTTTTCTTTTCTCTTTTGTTGTTTCCTCCTGCCCACTCCCTTCCTCCCCCACGCCCGCCCCGTCCCGTGCTCCCACACCTCCTTTGCGCACCCCTCGAGCTCACGTGACTCGCCACACGTCCGCCCGCAGAGCCTCCGACCATCAACCCCTTCTACTTCGGCGAGCTGCCGCTGCCGGTGGGCCAGATCGCGCAGCTGCAGTGCGTCGTGCCCAGCGGCGACGTGCCGCTCGACATCACCTGGTCCTTCCCGGGCGCCGACGCGGCCGTGGCCCGGGGCGTGACGGTCATGAAGCTGGCCGAGCGCGTGAGCCTGCTCATGATCGGGGCCGTGGACCCGCGCCACGTCGGCAACTACACGTGTGTGGCGAGCAACGCGGCGGCCACCGCCTCGTACTCCGCGCCGCTGACCGTCAAAGGTCCTTTTTCCCCCCATCCTATAGACTCGACGACGCTTTAGTCTGATTTTGGTTATCGCTTGTTACTTTGTGTTGTTGTTGTCTTTTCGTTTGTATTTTGTTTTAGTGTATGGGTCGTTTTTGTACGTATTAAGTTGCGTTCTTATGATTTCGCTCACGTCCCCCGTTCCCTTCCCCCGCGGTGCTCGCTTCTCTTTTGGTCCTTCGTGAGCATAGGACTACAGTGACAGCGGCAGAAGCAGAAGCAGCAGCAGCAGTAGCAGCACGGAGAAGAAGAGGTTTTAAACAATAGAAAAGGCGCAGTTAGTGAGGAGTGAATGTGTCGTTGTAGTGCCGCCACTCCTGGCCGCCATGTCGTTCGGCGATGACCCGATCAACGAGGGCGACACGGCGGGGCTGCAGTGCATGGTGGTGAAGGGCGACCAGCCCGTGGCGCTGGCGTGGTTCATCGACGGCCGGCCGTACCGCCCCGAGCAGGCCGAGCGCGGCGTGCTGGTGAACAAGCAGGGCGCCAAGATGAGCTTCCTGAGCATCGACGCGACCCGGGCGGAGCACACCGGCGAGTACCGGTGCGAGGCCACCAACGCGGCGGGTCGCGACGTCCAGACGGCAACCCTCAACGTCATAGGTGCGGCCACCACGAGCAGCTCGGTGGCATGACTTCTTAGTTTTTGCGTTCTTTTATTTTTTTGTGCGTTTTGTTGTTTTGCTGGGCCCGTTCTCCCGTAGATACCCCCAACCCTGTCCATTAACGTCCTTAACCCCATATTCTATCCGCGTTTTCTCCCGTTGCCCGTCGCAGTCGTTTGTCTGCGTCTTGTCATCGTCGTTATGGAACGCCACACGATACAGAAGCTAGAGGTAGCACATGATTGGGTAAAATTTGCAAGCAGATTTGGTTTTAAAACAACGTTGTTGACATGTAGTTCCGCCTCTCGTGGCCGCCATGTCGTTCGGCGACGACCCGATCAACGAGGGAGACACGGCGGGGCTGCAGTGCATGGTGATAAAGGGCGACCAGCCCGTCGTCCTGGCGTGGTTCATCGACGGGCAGCCGTACCGCCCCGAGCAGGCCGAGAACGGTGTGATGGTTGACAAGCGCGGCACCAAGATGAGTTTGCTGACCATCGACTCGACCCGGGCGGAGCACACCGGCGAGTACCGGTGCGAGGCCACCAACGCGGCTGGTCGCGACGTCCAGACGGCCACCCTCAACGTCATAGGTGCGGCCACTGCGGGTAGCTCGGTGGCACGATTTCTTAGTTTTTTTGCGTTGTTTTATTTTATTGTTTTGTTATTTTTTGCTGATTCCGCACTCTAGTAGACACCCTTTTCCATCCCCCTCCCTCCCCAACTGCCGCTCTCCCCATCACACCCTTTTCCCTCGGCGTTGCCCCGTGGTCGCTTCCCTTGTTCCGTTCCGGTCTTGCGGCTGAACAAAAATCGAAATTGCTGAAGTCGCAGTCAATGAAGTTTGGAAACGTCGTTGTAGTGCCGCCGCTCCTGGCCGCCATGTCGTTCGGCGACGACCCGATCAACGAGGGCGACACGGCGGGGCTGCAGTGCATGGTGGTGAAGGGCGACCAGCCCGTGGCGCTGGCGTGGTTCATCGACGGCCGGCCCTACCGCCAAGAGCAGGCCGAGCGCGGCGTCCTGGTGGACAAGCGGGGCGCCAAGATGAGCTACCTGACCATCGACGCGACCCGCGCGGAGCACACCGGCGAGTACCGGTGTGAGGCGACCAACGCGGCGGGTCGCGACTCACAGACAGCCGTCCTCAACGTGATAGGTGCGCCCCTGTTGGGCTGGCACGACTTGTTAGTTTGCGATGTTTTGTTTTGTTCTTTTATTTTCGCCCGCTCTCCAGTAGACAGTTTGCTCTCCCCGTCCCCTACCGTTCCCCCCCTGACCTTGCACCCCATCGACTCAAAACGGGTCCTTCCACCTATGTCAGTGGCGCCGGCCGTGGCCGCGCTGTCGTTCGGCGACGACCCAGTGAACGCGGGCGAGGCGGCGGCGGTGCAGTGCTCCGTGCCCAAGGGCGACATGCCCATGGAGATTCGCTGGAGCAAGGATGGCGTGGACCTGCAGTCCGGTGACGGCGTCCAGATCGGCAAGCTCGGCCAGCGCATCAGTACGCTGAGCATAGACCCCGTCGGCGAGAGGCACAGCGGAAAGTACACGTGCAGGGCCAGCAACAAGGCCGGGTCCGAGAGTCAGTCGGCGCAGCTGGACGTGCTGGGTACTGTTCCGTGACTGTATATTTGTCTTTACTTCTTTTGTTTTCGTTTCTTTGCGTAGTTATTTGTGACATGATGACGCAGTTGTAGTTGGCAGTTGCAGTGAACACTCTCTTCTGCTCCACCTTTACTGTATTCTCCCTCCCTATCCCTCACCGCTCCCCGACTTCGTGCTATTTGGGTGGTTGTCTTGAAAATTGTGGTCAGCAAGACTGGAGATATTCTCGCAAATAAAGATTGGTGGCAAAGGAAGAGTCTCTGAAAACGGAAACTTGTCTAGTGTCCCCGGTCCTGGCCGCATTGTCCTTTGGCGACGACCCCGTCAACGCCGGGGACGCTGTGGCGGTGCAGTGCTCCGTCGTCAAGGGCGACATGCCGGTCAACATCACCTGGAGCAAGGACGGCAGGGTGATCAGGTCGGGCGACGACGGCGTGGACATCAGCAAGGCTGGGCAGCGCGTGAGCACGCTGACCATCGAGCCGGTGTCGGAGCGGCACCGTGGCGCGTACAAGTGCACGGCCTCCAACAGGGCGGGTGCCGAGAGCCAGTCCGCCAGGCTGGACGTGCTGGGTAGGACGGGGCCTGGGGCGGGCGTGACATAGCTGCTGTAGACCCATTTTGTTTGCTCAGGTTTATTGCTTCTCACTTCCTATGTATACCAACCTACCTTGCCATCCTTACCCCCCTCTCCTTTCACTTAAGCTTTATCAGACCCTTACTGTCCCTCCCCTTTCCGTACTTTATTTTCACCCCTCCAGCCCCTTCTCCGGTGTCAGAGCCCCTCGAATTTTACTTTTAAGGTCTAGGTTTTGGTAGAGTCTCTTCGGCTGTTGCTATTGCTAGGTGTGGTTTCCGTCCGGTTAGTCGTCCCCTCCATTGCGTCGCTCTGTCGGCTCGCCTGCCGTCGCCTATCACGGCAAAGCGATGCAGACACTAGACGGGACTATCCCTTGTTGTGTAGTTTCCCCGGTTCTGGCCGCGCTCTCCTTTGGCGACGACCCCGTGAACGCCGGGGACGCCGCGGCGGTGCAGTGCTCGGTCGTCAAGGGCGACATGCCCGTCAACATTACGTGGAGCAAGGACGGGAAGGTGATCTCGAACGGGGACGACGGCGTGGACATCAGCAAGGCTGGGCAGCGGATCAGCACCCTGGCCATTGAGCCGGTGGCGGAGCGACATCGCGGGACGTACAAGTGCACAGCCTCCAACAGGGCGGGCGCCGAGAGCCAGTCCGCCAGGCTGGACGTGCTGGGTAGGGTCTCGGGCATGGACCGGGCATGGCTGCAGTAGACATTTTGTTTTCGTTTGCTTTTGGTTACCCCTCTCCTTCTCCCAACCCTGTTTCCATCTCGTAACCCGCCCCTCTGACTCCCCCGGCTGTCCCTCCCTCCCGCAGCGCCGCCCGTCATCTCCCCGGTGTCCTTCGGCGAGGACCCCGTCAACGCCGGGGACGCGGTGGCGGTGCAGTGCTCCGTCATCAAGGGCGACATGCCCGTCAACATCAGCTGGAGCAAGGACGGTCGCGAGATCCAGTCCGGGGACGGCGTCGAGATCGGCCGCCTCGGCAACCGCGTGCGCACGCTCACGGTGGAGACGGTCGCCTACCGCCACGGCGGGCTGTACACGTGCACGGCGAGGAACGCCGCCGGCGAGGACAAGCAGTCCTCGAGGCTCGACGTGCTGGGTACATCCCCGTCTGTAGAAGCCCTTGTCTTGCGTAGTGCGATTATGCGGCGTATTTTATGCTCATTCCAACTTTGGTTACCCCTCACCCCTTTACCCACCTCCCCAACTCTTCCAACCTACACACGGTCTTGTCGGTTCCGCGTCGGGTGGGCGCTGCGTCGTTGGTAGAGCAGGGTCCGCGCTCGGGCGCTCACAAACCGTGCTCCACGTGCTCGCAGTCAAGCCCCAGATCCTGGCGCTCACCTTCGGCGACGACCCCATCAACTCTGGCGACACGGCGGCCGTCCAGTGCACGGTGGTGAAGGGCGACGCCCCCGTCAAGATCACGTGGCTCTTCAACGGCGAGGAGGTGGTGCCCGGGCGGCGCGGCATGGAGGTGACCAAGACGGGGCAGAAGATCAGCGCGCTGAGCGTCGAGTCCGTGCAGGCGGAGCACAGCGGGGAGTACACGTGCAGGGCCTCCAACAAGGCGGGCGCGGACAGCCAGACGGCGCTGCTCAACGTGCAGGGTACACTCGGGGATATAGAGGTCTTGGGGGCTGCATGCAGTAGCAGTGTTGATGGAGCTGTACTTGCTGATGTTTGAAGGTCTCCACGTGTCTTGTTTATTTTATTTTCCTTTTTAAAACCTATACCGCCTTCTTCCATCCGCCCCTCCCCCCTCTTTGAGCTCTGTGGTCGTGTTTGGTGACAGTGGCCCCGCAGATCCTGGCCCTCTCTTTCGGCGACGACCCCATCAACTCTGGCGACACGGCGGCCGTGCAGTGTACGGTGGTGAAGGGCGACGCGCCCATCAGCATCGCGTGGTACTTGAACGGGCAGGAGGTGCACTCGGGCGACGGCGTCGAGGTGAACAAGCTGGGCGCCAAGATCAGCGTGCTGAGCCTGGAGGACGCGCAGGCGCGCCACAGCGGCGAGTACACGTGCAGGGCCTCCAACAAGGCGGGCTCCGACAGCCAGTCGGCGGTCCTCAACGTGCAGGGTACGGCTGGTCGCTGCGATAAGCGCGTGTTGTGCTGAAAGCTGTCGCTGATGTCGGCGACAGGCGCTCTGTAGTGTAGTAGCAGGTGCCTTTTGGGTTTGCCTTATGGTTTGGTGGTTTGGTCCTCCTCCACCTCCCCTTTTCCCCTCCCGCTGTCCCATACATCTGTTCTGCCCTCACAATGTTTCCACACTCACTCACTCCTCCTCCCCCAACACCCAGTGCCGCCCCAGATACTGGCCCTCTCCTTCGGTGAGGACCCCATC
>NW_026267391.1:468-1053 GCF_000697945.3 Frankliniella occidentalis | reverse complement strand
CTCATCGCAGCTAGTCCGCATGTCGTAGCCCGTTCTTCTTATTTTGATGATTATCTTTGATCCTAGATTGATCGTTTGTTGTATTTGTTGGAACTTTCATGGATCATGGCGTGTGTTGATGCTTCTGTTTGATGGCAGCATTCATTTGTCCTATGCGATTTAGTTTTCTGTTATTTTGAACTGATCTTTCTTCCCTCCCTTCTCCCATTTTCCTGCTCTTTGGTCAGGCTGATGTGTATCTTCTACCCGTTCGGTCTGCAGTGTTCTGAAATGTGTTAATACGTCAACTTCTAGCCGTCGAACCCCCTCGTCAAAGGCGGTCATAGGTCATCGGACTATGTTTGTGTGTCTTTTGTCGGATGGACGCCGTGTTCGTTCGCGTTTCCCCCTTTCTCTCCGCGCCTCCCTCTGACCGCCCTGCTCGTCCTGGGCCGCCACAGTCCCTCCCCAGATCCTGGCGCTGACGTTCGGCGAGGAGGCGGTGAACGAGGGCGACACGGCCGCAGTGCAGTGCACGGTGGTGAAGGGCGACGCGCCTCTGACCATCGCGTGGACGCTGGACGGCCGCGAGCTGCGCGCCCAGGA
>NW_026267391.1:0-418 GCF_000697945.3 Frankliniella occidentalis | reverse complement strand
GGCGACACGGCCGCAGTGCAGTGCACGGTGGTGAAGGGCGACGCGCCTCTGACCATCGCGTGGACGCTGGACGGCCGCGAGCTGCGCGCCCAGGATCACCCGGGCGTGCAGATCACGGCCCTGGGGCCGCGCATCTCCACGCTCAGCATCGAGCAGGTGCGGGCGGCGCACATCGGCGAGTACACGTGCACCGCGACCAACCGCGGAGGCGCGACCGCGCAGTCCACGCAGCTCCACGTTCTGGGTACTCATGCGACTTGCATCCCCGTAGCCAGAGCTGGGAGTGCATCCTTGTATGGGGTAGTTGATTGAGGCGACTTGTTTGTGCTTGTTCCACTGTACATAAGAGTCTCGTCCTGCCGCTTTATTGGTTTACGTCCCGAAATCGTATAGCCTTGTACATAGCTACGCTGCCCCC
>NW_026267390.1:335963-337044 GCF_000697945.3 Frankliniella occidentalis | reverse complement strand
CCGGCCGGCCGTACCGAGACGGTCGTACGCACTTTTACGGTCCGCAGATCCACTCAACAACGCTCAGCGTCCTTACTTCCGTTTTAGTGCCGTCGGGCCCCGTAAACGACGGCGGGAAGGCCCGGAAAAGGAGGGGGCGGGGCGGGACGGGGACAAGCCTTCGTCTCACTCGCGCGAGAGGGGGTGCCCCCTCTCTCCCGCAGACACGCGCCTGACATCCGCACGGGGGGTGCAAGAACCTATATGTCGTAAACTGATTCGATAGTGGTCAACGCTATTCGATAGTCTGTCCAGCCGCCATCGATGGACCATATGTGCCAGCGATCGCACACTTGTGTGCAACTTGTATGCCATATTGCCAGCCGACATGCAGCGCCCTCTGGCCGACCTCGCTAAGCCGATAGGCCGCCGGTCGCCTACATACTTCCTAAAAAGGGAGATATTAGAGGGGCGGCCTTATCAGAGCGTCGCAGTCGCTGAAAGCGAAACAGTCACGGCGACCCGCGAGCACCGACCCGACAGTCGCGCTCTGGACCCTGGTGCAGCGTCAGCCAGCTCTGTGTGCAGCTCATAGCCCACGAAGAGACCAACGTACGCTATGATCATGCTGCTCAACGTGGTGCTCGCCTCGGTGATGGCCGCCACCCTGCCGCTCGCCCTAGCCCACTGTGGGTGCCCGCCCTTTCCCGCCGCCTCCGGGATGTGCGGCTCGGACCTCGTGACGTACCCCAGCCAGTGCCACCTGCTGAGGTGCGCCACCGTAGTCGGTAAGTCCACAACCACCTCACAGTAGTCTCAAGACAACATCCTCGCCATGAACGAGCGTTTCCACCCCTAGGCGTCACCCTGAAGCACCTCGGACCGTGCTCGGTCAACGACACGCTGCAGAAGTGGGATTCATGCTCCAAATACGAACGCCATGTGAGTGTCTGTACCTCATAGCAGGCCAAAACCAGGTGCGGATTAAGAGGGGACGTGGGTGGGGGGTGGGGGAAATCGCCCCCTGTGGTCTCTAGAGAGCCGCCTGAAAGGCAGGCAATTTGCGCAAGAAAACCCCTCACTGTAGGCAACCAGCAGCCCC
>NW_026267390.1:330980-334579 GCF_000697945.3 Frankliniella occidentalis | reverse complement strand
TTAAAAATATATTTAAGGTAAAACCATATCATTAAACTACATGATGAACGAAACTACGCATTTCATGGTGTAAAATTATATTCCAAACATACCCAATACCATCTCTTCGTCACTCGCGTGAGAGAGGGTGGGTGCCCCCTCTCTCCCGCAGACACGCGCCTGACACCCACACGGGGGATGCAAGGCAAGAACCTATGTCGTACAGTGATTCGATAGTGATCAACGCTATTCGAGGGGCTATTCGATAGTCCGATGCCCGCGACCGAACACATATGTATGCAGTAAATGCTAGGCTTCGCCATCGCTCAGCCGAAATACAGCGCCCTCTGGCCGACCTCGCCAAGCCGATCCGCCTAACTTCCTTAACGCGAGGAGATAACTCGATTAGAGGGGCAGCCGCAGCCTTATCAGAGCGTCGCAGTCGCTGGACAACAACAGAACAGTCGTGGCGAGTCGGTCGACCCGCGAGCACCGACCCGACAGTCGCGCTCTGGACCCAGGTGGGTGCAGCCTTAGCCAGCTCTCTGTGCAGCTCATAGCCCACGAAGATACCAGGACGCTGACCATGCTGCTCAACGCGGTGCTCGCCGCCGCACTGCTGCTCGCCGCGGCCGCCTGCCCGTGCCCGCCCGCGCCCGCCGCCGCCGAGGTGTGCGGCTCGGACCTCGTGACGTACCCCAGCCAGTGCCACCTGCTGCAGTGCGTCGCCGTGCCCGGTGAGTCCACAACCACCTCAAGGTAAGTATTGAGATGACTTCCCCGCCATGAACGAGCGTTTCTACCGCCAGGCCTCTCCCTGAAGCACCTCGGGCCGTGCTCACCCGAGGACACCGTCAGCGCCGACCAGCTGGCCGGCGGGCGCGCCAACCAACGCCGCACGGCTAACGACACCCTGCGGAAGTGGGATTCATGCTCTGAACACGAACGCCAAGTGAGTCTTTGTTCCGTACCCCGGGGCAGGCCGACACCCTCCTCTCCGCTGACCAAATGTGTTGGTGTTGCAGTGCCACCGGGTGAGCTGCAGCGAGTGCGGCCCGGATGACTACTGGTGCGCGGTCATGTGCGAATGGAACTGCGACTGCGGCTGCGCCGGATTCCCGCCGGCGCGAGGCGGCCTGAATATCGGCCAGTGGAAGAAGTGCTACGAGATGCGGTGCCCGGGGGGGTGTAAGACATTCTGCGAACGAGAGCGAGGGGGTTGGTCGCAGTGTCGTGGGGCGTGCGAGCTCGACCTGCGGAGGTGCCGCTGCGAGTGCTTGCAGGCCCACAACCAGAACACCACCACCACCAACACGGGCGCCACCCAAGACGCCCTAGACGATTATTAAAACTCTTTCGAATTGACCAATTGTTGGAGGTAGCCCTGCGGCGAGCCGCGTTGCCCGAGTGCCCCTCACGCGCGCGCGCACTCGGTGCACTTTGCAGCGTTGCAACCCGAACGCCAGGCCGGCGTCGACCCAGAGTCCTACTTGACAGCCACGCGGATGGAAAAATGGAAAAATATTATTTGTATATCATTTTAAAATAAAAATATATTTAAGGTAAGACCATATCATTAAACTACATGATGAACGAAACTACGCATTTCATGGTGTAAAATTATATTCCAAACATACCCAACACCCAATACCATCTCTTCCTTGTGAGAATTAAAAAGAAATCAATTTTTCATCTTCATTTTTCATTGCGTTTAAACGGTAGGGGGGTGACTTTAGAGAAGCAGTGTTGTTAATACATACCGACCTGACAGGCGAGTCGATGCCGCGCGGGTTCCCAATAAACAGGCGCACGTTGCCTGCCTACTTTCGAGCAACTCACAAATGAGGGGACAACCCCTACTCCGGTGCACTTATAAGGTTGTGATCGAAACCTCACGGATACCATCGGATTGTGTTCAAAATACCGTGACCGTCCCTGATAAAGCGACATTCAGGTTTAAGCTGAGGTTGGCGTGGGAGAAAGCCAGTCTGCCATCACGTCGTCACACTAGGAAAGAGTGGGCAACCCTTTTAAGCGAGCAACTCCCGGTTAAACACCTTCAAGTGTTTAACACGGATGTGTGACGTGAAAATTTGTTTGCCCTGGCGGCTCCGGCGGGCCCACCGCCGTGCGCATCGGATACGCCCCAGATTGTTGGGGTTTTCCTTAACCAGGGAACCCCGGCAGGCCGCTAGCGCAAAACCACCGGCCAGCAACCAGGGGAGGGGAAGGGTGGGGGGTCCCTGCCAGGGACTCCCCTGGTATGACTCCTGTGCTCCTCTGCGGCTAGTCTCGTCTCATCAGCTGGAGCTGGACTGTGCGTCTGTCAGTCTAAGTGTGTAAGTAGCAGAGTGCGAACGAAGGTGTCCTGCAGCAGGAGCTTGAGATCTTCCAACCTCGTCAGTGACCTCTGTCTGTAGCGAAGGACAGACTATAGTAGTCCTAGCCCACGAAGATACGAGGACGCTGACCATGCTGCTGAACGCGGTGCTCGTCGCCGCCCTGCTGCTCGCCGCGGCCGCCTGCCCGTGCCCGCCCGCGCCCGCCGACTCCGAGGTGTGCGGCTCGGACCTCGTGACGTACGCCAGCCTGTGCCACCTGCTGCAGTGCGCCGCCGTGCCCGGTGAGTCCACAACCACCTCCTCGGGGTACGTAGTCCAGCCAGAGACGGCTGGCCCGCAATGATTCAACGTTCTTTCGCAGGCCTCTCCCTGGAGCACCCCGGGCCGTGCTCGGCCGAGAACGCCGTCAGCGCCGACCAGCCGTCCGGCAGCCGCGCCCACCACAGGAGCCGGCGTTCGGCCACCGAGGAGACGCAGAGGCTGGACGAGTGCGAGGAGGAACGCCAGGTGAGTCTCTATTCCCCGCGAGGAAGGCAGAGGGCGAAACCCTATCCTACCCTGCCTGCTGACTGACCCTTGTCCGTGTTGCAGTGCGGGAATGCGACGTGCAGCGAGTGCGTCGCGGGCGACGCGGACTGCGCGAACATGTGCGAGCGGAACTGCCGGTGTGGCTGCGCCGGGTACCCGCCTGGCAGCCTGATGGACGACAACCTGAGGACCGCGATCGAGGAGGAGATGCAATGCTGGAGCACACGGATGGGGTGTACGGGCTTTCTTTGCGGATTTTTCCAGTCGTGTGTGGACAGATGCAATCTGGACTACCGCAAGTGCCTTTGTGAGTCCGTGCAGCGGGCCGGCAACCGGAGCAGCGCGGCCACCAGCACCACGACCACGACCACAACCACCAGCACCACCACCAACGACACCAGCACCACCACGGCCGACGATACCAGCACTACTACCACCAGCAGCCCCACCAGTAGCAGCAGCAGCACCACCAGCACCGAGGAGCCTGCTCTGCCGTGCGTCCCCGTGGTCTTGGAGTACGTGCTCGTGTTCGCGAGCGCCTGCGTGTGCGTGAGCGCGAGCGTTTGGGTGCTGGCGCGGGCCTGCCGCTCTTGTCTGGTGTCGCCGCCCGAGCCAGCGCGTGGCGTCGCCGAGCTCGCGCCTGTCAGACAGCCGAGGATGGGGAGCGAAAACAAACTTTATGTTTACCTTGTACAGCCGAGGATAGAGAACGAAAACAAACTACATATTTAATATCATTTCAGAGGAGAA
>NW_026267390.1:330620-330930 GCF_000697945.3 Frankliniella occidentalis | reverse complement strand
GCAACCACCCCTAAGGGGGTGAAAGGGGGTAACAAGGAAATAGGGGTTGGTCCAAAAAGTAGAAAAACAAATTTTTTTTTATGGTCCCCTAAGGGGTAACTCGTGAAAGTAGAGCCCTTTGGGCGAAAATTTCGTCCGTTTCCCTTTATCTTGCATCGTTTGGGCGCTAGAGTTGTTTTTTCGACAAAAATACGGTGAAAATGACCACGTTGCATATGAAGACGTACAAGGAGGCGTCCAATCGTAAAATGTCAGAGGAAGTACCCCCCCAAAACAGCACATTCTGAGTCCGATGGTACCCTCCGATTTA
>NW_026267390.1:320793-325285 GCF_000697945.3 Frankliniella occidentalis | reverse complement strand
TGAGCAGGGTCTGTACGCGCCTCATTTACGTGCACTTAAGAAACGTGAATAACACGAAAAATTGATGTAGATTTTTACCCGGGATAGCCTTGTAGACGAACTCGAGACGGGGTTACTTTCAAATTTTTGTTAATTAACACTAGAACTACCGGAGGGGTCAAAATGACCCCTTTCAATTTTGAATTACCAAATGAACTATCAAAATTTTTTTCTACCGACCCGCCACTTCTTGACTTTTCATGGGCCACCAAAATACGCTTTGACACCGAAAACCAGCCATGTGCGTCAAAAACTTTAGGAGATATTATAACATATACCTCGCTCGACCGAAGGGGTCATTTTGACCCCTGTGTCAAGTTTTCGAGGGCTTTGATGGTTTTAACGAGCGATTTTCAACTTAAACCTTGCCATTGTTGTTCTTTGTGGAAAGTGTTGACTTCCACTTGGTCGCGTGACTATTTTGAAGCTCTTTCAGCATAGGTAGGCAACCCACACATCACAAAATCATGTTTTTCTTACATAATACTTATGAGGCATTCGCAACGGTACTGTCAGCCTGAAAACGCGCTACATGGTCGAACGGAGGTTAAAAATGATAATAAATGGTCTTTTACGACTGTTATTGCACGATATTTGTGCACTGTTTTATCCGTAGAACCAAAGTTTCAGAATTACTTACAGTATTGGCGGTGTTTACGGTTGTCGGTCAGACTGAAATAAACACAGACTATGCTAAAATGTTGAGAATTATTGTATTTGATGGTAATTCTATTAAATTTTCCCAAAACAAAACAAAAAATTACGAAAAAATCTGCAAAACTTCTGAAAAATTACATTTTGTGCTTTGCAGGTTGCCTACCTACCCCTTCACAGGGACCCCCGTGGGTGCAAAAATTGCTTGAAGTGTTATAAAAAACGAAAATAAGAAGTTGTGTACCCAAAACCGCAGTCTTTTCACAGCTAAAACGGCGAAATAGTACCTAGGGGTCAGAATGACCCCTCCGGTAGATCTAGGTATACGAAAATCCCGGTAGTTCTAGTGTTAACTGAAAAACCTTAAAGGGTAGAATATTCACTTCTGCCCCTCCATCCAATTTAAATTCCACATAAAATTCCCCTTGCAAGCGAACTACTTCCGTATATTCCCTGCGAGGACGTGAGCTTTCCCCACTAGTTATGACACTGGAAGGTTTTACAGATAACATGTGCACGTACCTCACCTGTAGAGGCACAGTGGGCCAGGGGTCCTCGAGAAGAGCGTCCTCATCCTCGGTGACAACTTCTTGCAACGCATGAACAGGTTTCTTAGGGGCCTTCTTGTCCTGGCTCTGCTGCGGTCTTTGGTTGCACACTACTTCATAGTGATGTTTGCCTTGGCAGATCTTGCAGACATGATTCCATGCAGGGCAATTACCAGCTTCATGTACCCGTGTGCACTTTCGACACTTGTAAGTGAGAGGTTTGTCATCGTGGTACTTGGCTTTCTTTTGAGGATTGCTCTTCTGGTATGGTTCAGGGCGAGAGGCGTGAGAACGACCTCTTGAAGCTCCCCATGCTTGCCGTCTTCCACGATGGCCGTTACCTCCTCCACGTCTAGTGGTCTGGTTGCTGTGCTGGTTAGTAGCCTTGGAGCTCACAGCTTGCACATCCAGGGCTAACAAGTCATTTCCCGACTCCCGGGCCGCTGTTTCTACAGCTTTACATATATCAATGATTTCAAGAAAAGGCAGATTAGACTTAGCCCTCAAGTTCAGACCGAGGCGCTTGTCATTTACTCCCCAGATGATTCTATCCTTGAGCATACTTTCTTCTATGGATCCATATTCACATTGCTTCACCAAATTTCTTAGGTCAGTCAACCACTGAGAAAAGGATTCATTCGGTGCTTGATTGCGGTTGTTGAACCTTTCTCTGCAAGAGGTGACATTTTTCTTTTCCGCAGCATAGTTGTCGAATTCCTTGACAACGCGATCATAGTCGTGAGAATAATCCTTATCCACCACGTCTTTTCCTTCCTCATCTTTCTTGTAGACAATTAGTTTGTCCGCAAAAGAGTTATACACCTCTAGTGCGCCCTCTCCAGCTTCACCCATGAGGTGCGCAAATTTCACTGAGGATTCGGCCTTATCCTGTCCGATAGCCATCAGAAAATATCCAAACTTCTGTTTGAATCTCTCCCAGGAGGCGTGGATGTTGCCTGACCGGAGATTGACTTCCCCAGGGCGTTTACCCTGCCAGTCAGACGCCATGCTTTCGACGTTCAGAGTTCAGACGTATCTCTTAGCTTCACAGTGGCCGTAGACACGATTTCTTCACACTGAGTACTCACTTAATGCACAATTTAACTTCTCCGATCAGTCCTACAAAGACTGCGCTATGTTCTGAACAGGATGTTCTCAGATATGATGTTGGCTAGGTCAAGGATCAGGGAAGTAACACACAACAAGTACCGGATGTTTGAGACTAACTGTTTATTGGCAATATATCACGTGACGAAGTAAATGCTGGGCTCGCTCCAGTGCGGCCATGATTGGTGGTCAGTCAGGGTCAGACTTCCCCTCAGGTGTACCAACCCTGACTGTTCACAACAAGTGGTGTGATGAGGATATGCCGACACCAGATCCACGATTTTTCTCTACATCTAAAATCTGCCCTCAACTATCTATAGGATGTAAATACTGATTTATTTATGAATCTGTTTTTAGGTTAGTTCGGCGTCGTTTTGCCGGAAAGAGGAGGAACGTTAAAACGACAGTCACTTACATTCTAAAAAAAAATCCATGGCGTTCTATTGGCATTCTGACGACAGCCTGGCGTTCGTAGGTAAAATCAAAACTTTAAATTAAAACGAAAACTTCAAAACACTTAGACGCACCGACGCAGCTGCATACGTAACCACAAAGTTGGTGACCGGCGCCGGTGCCCGTGTTTACAATGACGTTTTGGTCGCTAGTGTCGCGAGCTCCCGAGAGATGGCGCACTGTAATCATGTCTAAACGACACTATCTAAAGAACACGCCAAGGTAGACCATGGTGTGGACATCCCACTTGCGCATGGTTGAGTCGTTGTCCATGGTCAACCGAGTGCAGAGTATCATGGCTGGGGAGATGGGCATGGTCTAGGCAATGTCCATGATTAAAATCTTGGTTTCCCATGGTCAAAATCTCAATTTGACCATGACAATCATGGTTTTTTTTTACCCTGGGAACAATCACACACAATCCGAAATAATCACACGCAATCACGAAACAATCACACACAATCATGAAACAATCACACAATCACGAAACAATCACACAAAATCAGGTCATAATCTGACACAATGTTGCAAAATATATCACAGTATTTATTCAACCACCTGAAACAATCAGAAACAATCACACTCAATCATACACAATCTGAAACAATCACACACAATCACACACTTTTTTGACCAGTTCCACACCCCTCGATAAACTTGAATCCATTTCGCCTGCCCGGTGTTGAACCCCCGGCCTATGGATGACTGTCATTCTCTTTGCCAAAGCGGATCGCTGGAGGAGGCGGGCAGCGCGCCGATCTCGTTCGCTCACCAGTCACCACGGGCCACCGCTTGCTGCTGCCGGATGAAGTGGGCACCTGGCAAGCGAATGAGAGCGATGCGCTGCCCGCCGCCTCCAGCGATGCGCTTCCAGCTCAGGGAATAGCGACACGGACAGTCGTCCCAAAGTCGGGGGTTCGACACCACGCCAGTGAATTGAATGTAAGTTTATTTCTTTGAGCTGGGAAGCCCGCGCTCGTCCCTTCCGCGTGACTCATCATCTGACATCCCAAATTGTTGTGACGCGACTGGCATTAGAGAGGTGCAACGAGCGAGCAAAAAGAGCTACCCACTTCGAGCTCGAGCTGGCGACCACGAGCAAGAGGTTGCTGAATAGGGTCGCTCTCCGCTCTTTAAAAACATCTTTAACACGAGTAACGTTACAACGGGTGATAAATCGTTATTTTCTAATAACGGTACAATTCATGTAATGTATTTACGCGTACCATATTTAGATTTACTTAATTCTGTTACAAGAAAATGTACCGTTTTCTATGTAACACTTTGCAGTAACGTTTCTTCTGCTCTGAATAATTTAGTAACGGTCTAGCTGTAACGTAACGAAAGAACCCGAGCAACTATTTTCGTTACTATTCGTTTAGTTACTGATTTTGTATCGGTCTCGAATTCGAAACGTTACTGTAGAAAATTACGGTTACGGTTGTTTCAAGAACGTTACCACAAAAAAACTAAAAATAACGTATTGTTTTGTTTGGTTACGATGCACTGCTTTCATTTTCGCTGAGCGAAGCTCAGTCCAAGTCGCTGAGGGGTCAGGCGGTGTCTCCGTCGTGAGTCTGTCTGTCTGTCCGTGTCTCATTCACTCGATGGACTAAGAAACGGCTCCACGAATGACGAAATGCGAGTTTGTTTAAACATTGACATTTGTGGGGGCAGTTTCAAATGCATTT
>NW_026267390.1:313968-314323 GCF_000697945.3 Frankliniella occidentalis | reverse complement strand
TACTAGGCGGACCCTCATTTGTTATAGTTTTGTTTTATATTTTTTACGTCTTCTGTTATTTTAATGCACTTCGCTCAGCTACCCCGTGCATAATGATAACGCACGGGGCCCTACGTTTATAGTCATTGTTTTCTTTGTCCAAGAGATCTTTCTTCACAAGTATTTTATTGTTTAGCGTTTACATTATACCGTTCGATTAAACGTGGACCCATGTACTGCCATATTTCCCATCCACGTGTCATATCACCACCCAACCCAGTGGTCCCACAAACATTTTCTGTGTCTAGTTTAAAAAAGCCTCAGCCGTTCAAGAGAAATAGACAGACATTAGGTCGTATGCAAAAGCCCGATTGGT
>NW_026267390.1:311428-312793 GCF_000697945.3 Frankliniella occidentalis | reverse complement strand
GGGCAGCGAAACAGATAGGCTAGTCTTTCGAGACAGCGAAACAGATAGGCTATTCTTTTCGGGCAGCGAAACAGATCGGATACTGTTGCACGGACGCGTCGTCTTGGATTACCCCGGATGGACACACACTATAAACGCAAGTGTGTGAATGTCGCTCACTTGCAGGTGAGCGAATATCCATTCGTACACTTACGGGGGGTAAACGTGAGAATTTTTCCTAGAAAATTCACACCTTTACCCCCGTAAGTGTACGAATGGATATTCGCTCACCTGCAAGTGAGCGACATTCACACACTTGAGTTTCCAGTGCAGGCCATGTCTAGCGAAATACCTAAATCATTTCCCCCTCACACTTACTTGTCGGTGTCAAGGATCTTGCGCAACACTGCCAGAATCGTGTCCTTGTTAAGGTCACGGCGGTGGTCCAGAGTCACCGAGATGCCCTTATACTCAAAAAGGGCAGCGTTGAAGGGCTGGTCCCCAAACATGGGGATGCAAACGAGTGGCACGCCCAGGAACATGGCCTCAGAGGACCCCATCAGGCCGGCATGCCCGACAAACAGCACCGTCTTGGGGTGGGCTGAATGGGATGGAAACAGAAAAAATATATTAAAGTCAGATGTCTCAAGCGGCACTTTTAAAGCATTGACTTTTTAAATGCAGAACGTTTGTGTGGGCCTTCAGGCCACATGAGTGTCAGTTTGTCTAAATTGTTAGACTAAAAGTAGTGGTCCTAATGCTGAGTCTGCGAAACGATTGACGTTCCATTCTGGTTTACCGTGCGCTTCGCAAGTTCAGTAATAACTTGTAAAAATATTTGCAGAGTCATCTGCTGAATTAAAGAGATTATTGTGTAGGTTTAAAAAACTATATATATTTTTAAAATTTCCCCAGCCCCTCCAGGCCACTGGCCAGAGCTGCCGTGGGGGCAAAATACCCGCCAGTCCGGGCGTGGCACAAAATAGAGCAAAACAAAATTTTGACCCAAAGGGCGCTACTTTGACGAGTTTCCCCTAAGAACACTGTTTAACATTTTTCAAAAAATATCTTCTGCAAAAACCTTACTCCTACTCTCTATAGGATAAAACTAATAGTGAGGTTCAGGAAAAATTCCAAGTGCCATCCGATTTCTACATAAATAACCTTCAAATTTTCCAAGTATCAACGAAATCGAAGATTTACACCTGAAAAGGTTCCCTAGTAAAACGCACGCAATTCAACCGCGCGCTTTAGAACTTACGTAGTTTGCCGCCGCTCCCTGGAAACCCACGTAGTACGTTACCGGCCGTTGCGCTGCGGATCAGGCGGGCGACTGGCCAAAACCCGCCGCTCGACACGGCGTGCGCGGTGTTCTCGAACTACGCG
>NW_026267390.1:303400-307033 GCF_000697945.3 Frankliniella occidentalis | reverse complement strand
CTGTCGCTCTTCAGACAACCACCCCCAAAAACTAGGTTTATGTTACACACTCGAGACAAGTACATACACGTCTTTGCTTCAAAATTATGTTTGTGTTTGTCGCTCAAAATATACCCACTCAGAAAAAAAAATGGGTTTATATTACACACCTGTGACAAGTCCGAACACGTCTTTGCTTCAAAGTTATGTTTGTGTCTGGCGCTCAAAAGATACTGTTCAAAAAATAATGGTTGAGTTATACACACACGCACAAGGGACAAGTTCGAACGCGTCTTCAGAAGTTAGGTGGGGGTTTGTCGCATTTCATAAACGCCCTAGAAAAATTAGGTTTGAGTTACATACAGACAAGTCCGAACACGTCTTTGTTTTACGTGGGAGATTGTCGCCCCAGACATCCTTCCAAAAATTTAGGTTTACGTTACACACACAAAAGATACCCTTTCAAAATTAGGTTTAAGTTAGGCGCCAAAAAGATAACCCTTTCGAAAAAATAGGTTAGGTTAGGCCCTAGGTTGGGAGGGTGACATTGGGGGACAAAATGGCATTTTGAAAATGTTAGGTTTGGGTTAGGCGCCAAAAATATACCCTTTCAAAAAATTAGGTTTGAGTTAGGTGCCAAAAAGATACCCTTTTGAAAAAATTAGGTTTGGGTTAGGTGCCAAAAAGATACCTTTTTGAAAAAATTAGGTTTGGGTTAGCATTCCCGAACAAAATGGCGGACCGCAACATTGGGGTATACAAATGGCGGACCGCAACATTGGGGTATTCATACTACTTTCAGGCCACATGAGTGTCAGTTTGTCTAAATTGTTAGACTAAAAGTAGTGGTCCTAATGCTGAGTCTGCGAAACGATTGACATTCCATTCTGGTTTACCGTGCGCTTTGCAAGTTCAGCAATAACTTGTAAAAATATTTGCAGCAGAGTCATCTGCTTAATTAAAGAGATTATTGTGTAGGTTTAAAAAACTATATATACTTTGAAAATTTCCCCAGCCCCTCCAGGCCACTGGCCAGAGCTGCCGTGGGGGCAAAATACCCGCCAGTCCGGGCCTGGCACAAAATAGAGCAAAACAAAATTTTGACCCAAAGGGCGCTACATTGACGAGTTTCCCCTAAGAACACTGTTTAACATTTTTCAAAAAATATCTTCTGCAAAAATCTTACTCCTACTCTCTATAGGGTAAAACTAATTGTGAGGTTCAGGAAAAATTTCAAGTGCCATCCGATTTCTACATAAATAACCTTCAAATTTTCCAACGAAATCGAAGATTTACACCTGAAAAGGTTCCCTAGTAAAACGCACGCAGTTCCACCGCGCGCTTTAGAACGTACGTAGTTTGCCGCCGCGCCCTGGAAACCCACGTAGTACGTTTACCGGCCGTTGCGCTGCGGATCAGGCAGGCGACTGGCCAAAACCCGCCGCTCGACACGGCGTGCGCGGTGTTCTCGAACTACGCGTGTTTCGCGTGAAGTGAACAACTGCGTGAGTTCTGAAACGCGCGGTTGAACTGCATGCGTTTCGAAACGCATCCATTAACTGCGTGCGATTTAGTCTAAGGTGTCGAGACATTGAAAATCTGATTTCAAAGCATACCTCGTCGGACTCCTGCACATCAGTAGGTGTTAGTTAGCCCCCCTTGTCGGATACAACAGTCGCAAAGGTAACCTAGCCTTGCACCCACTAATCGCGTCTCCCGCCTCGCCAGACCCCTCGACCAAACTCACCGTACGATTCAGTGCTTCAAGGTTCACTCTTTTTTGCGGTGCAACTATTCATCAATTTAACAATGTATGCACAGGCATGAGCAGCTGGGCTACATTTCAATCTCCACTATATCCATAGCCTTAGTGAATCAGCAACAAATTGCGATATGAGCTCTCACCCAAAACGTCAAACTGCGGGAGCCAGGACGCTATGCGGACGTTGGGGGGCAGGCTGTCAGCAATGTCATCGGCCTCGTACTTCCACACGACGCGGTAGTGCGGGCCAAGCGCAGCGAAGGCATCCAGGAAGGCCTGAACAGCGGGCTTGGGCAGCGAGCTAGAGGTGACGATGGAGCCCAGCGCCATCAAGATGACTCCCCGTTCGGCACCATCCATCCAACGACTTAGCTCGGGCAGTTCCGACTCAAGAGGCGCTGAGCTACGGTCAGGGCGGCGGTTCTGCCAGCGGAGGGGAAAGGGCAAATCTTCATTAATTCGACCCAAGAGAATGATTTTGACGTTCAGTTATTAACGGGTTGACGGAAAATGTACGTAACAAAGCATAACCATACTTCATGACCAATTTTTGTAATTTTAAGCAGTTTTATTTACACCGTCGCGGAGCTCCTGTTTGGAGGTGGCGCTTGTGCTTCTGCTAGTGTTAATGCTGGTAGGTCAATACATATAGTCCCCAACCCCTTCCCTTAAATAGTTCAATTGATTGTCGCACTAGCTTTTACTTTCGATGCAAAAGAACGATGTTCATCCTTGAACGGGAACGTTTTCTCCAAAAACTGGACAAATGTGTTAAGCGAAAACAAAATTGGTCTTGCACATTTAAAGCGTGCAACTCGAGAAACAGGTAAATAATCGTTGTTAAAATTCAAAACTTGCTGCTTTAGTTTTTGATACTGTCGAGGAACGTTCCAGTTTCGATGAGAAGATTTCCAGTACAAATTTTCGTGCCGTATTGAATTTGAAGAAACCAATCCTTCTTTTCCTTTGCGCCATTTAATATTTTGAGATTTGCTTCTTTTGACCTCCTGTGCTTTTGGGTCCCGAGCCACTGTCCCCCCGAGTTCTGCCCCTTAGTGCTCACCTTGAGGTGTAGGCCGCCCACCTCCAGTGTGTTGGGAGGCAGGGGCCTGGCCAGGGTAAAGCTCACGTGACCGTTGATCATGACGAGGCTGGTGCTCCTTAGCATTTCTGAGATGGGCGGCGTGTCTGCGCCAAAAAACTCCCGAACTACCTCGTCGCTAGGGTCCTGGATATGGACCTGCACATATATGTAAAATTACATAGAGCTTTGGATTTTATCAAGCAATCCATAAAATAACGATATATCGTTATGTGTTCAAAACGAAAGTTTCGTAATAGAAAATTAACCGAGGAAATTTCGAAGAATCATGATAACTTTTTTTATTGTTTTTTAAATTGTAGCTGCAGCAACGAGATGCAAAACAGCTCCTATTCCCCGCAACCCCTCAGAGAACTCAACAGTGTTCATTGTGCATTGCATGCTGATACGTCAGCAGCCATCAATGTTCAGGTTTTTTTGTTTTTGGCTAATATTTCCTTTAAGACAGATAAAATTGGAAAGTAAAGAACATTTCCAGATTCCCCGTGAAAAGAGCCTTCGAACAAGCTAGGGTTCAAATTGACCAATACCATATCTAGGTTAACATTACCGACATTTTCGAAAGACGGCCCATTTCGATAACGGGCTCTATCACACACACGGATAAAAAAGAATTAGCTAAATTAGCTAATGCATTCCCTAATATGGCTTAGAATTGAGTATTAGCTCTTCTAGCTAATTCTAGCTAAGAATAAGCTAAAAGAGCTAATGCATTTGCTTACTTGGCTATTATTTTTTTTCCGTGCTGTAACTCGTTTAAAAGCTCTTTTCACGAGGAATCTGGAAATAT
>NW_026267390.1:292202-298225 GCF_000697945.3 Frankliniella occidentalis | reverse complement strand
GGCCTGGCCAGAGTAAAGCTCACGTGACCGTTGATCATGACGAGGCTGGTGCTCCTTAGCATTTCTGAGATGGGCGGCGTGTCTGCGCCAAAAAATTCCCGAACTACCTCGTCGCTTGGGTCCTGGATATGGACCTGCACATATACGTAAAATTACATAGAGTTTTGGATTTTATAAAGCAATTCATAAAATAACGATATATCACTATGTGTTAAAAACGAAAGTTTCGTAATGGAAAATTAACCGAGGAAATTTCGTAGAATCATGATATTTTTTTATTTATTTTTACATTGTAGCTGCAGCAACGAGATGCAAAACGGCTCCTATTCCCCGCAACCCCTCAGAGAACTCGACAGTGTTCATTGTGCATTGCACTGCATGCTGATACGTCAGCAACCATCAATGTTCTGTTGTATGTTCTTTTTTGTTTGTTTTTTTTTTGCTAATATTTCCTTTAAGACAGATAAAATTGGAAAGTAAAAAGCATTTCCAGATTCCCCGTGAAAAGAGCCTTCGAACAAGCTAGGGTTCAAATTGACCAATACCATATCTAGGTTAACATTACCGACATTTTCGAAAGACGGCCCATTTCGATAACGGGCTCTATCACACACACGGATAAAAAAGAATTAGCTAAATTAGCCAATACATTCACTAATATGGCCTTAGAATAGAATATTAGCTCTCCCAGCTAATTCTAGCAAAGAGTAAGCTAGAAGAGCTAATGCATTTGCTAACTCGGCTATTATTTTTTTTCCGTGCTGTAGCTTGTTTAAAAGCTCTTTTCACGCGGAATCTGGAAATATGCTATCCACTTTCCAATGTTATCCATCTGAAAGGAAATTCTAGCCAAAGACCTTAACGTGATCATAGATGATTGCTGATATATTAGCAATTGTACACTGATATATCAGTGATCATCAATGATTGCTGATATGACAGCATACAATGTACACTGTTGAGTTTTCAGAACAAGTAAAGTTAGATTCCTCCTATGAGCGGTTCTGATTGCAACGACCACCTCGTTGGTTGTCGCAACTAATCCTGTTACCTGTGCGGCTTTGTTGTCAGAATCGAAAAGTCGATACCCCCGGAAAAAAAATTTGCTTGAAGCTCTTTTATTGGCAAATCCGCTTATAAATGACCTTATTGTCACTGAAGATTTTAATGTAAATCTTGTATCAGCCTGAACTTCTTCGGGAGAACTACTAAAAGTTATGAAAGTAGCTGGACTATCTCCCCTCTTCTCAGAAACTACTAGGGAGAGTCACCTCACTCGAAAAGACTCTGTTATTGACAATATTTTCTCTAACAGCTCTTTAACATTGAACAAAAAACTGGTCTCTAAATATGCAATATTCTATGAGTGGGTCTCAATTTTAATAAGAACCGACAGCTCCAAAATTTGTCTACGAGAGAAAACTGAATGAGAGCAACCTAACTCAACTAAAAACTTATCTTTAATCTGAAGACTCGACCAATGTACTTTAAAAAGATAACCCTGACAAGGCATACGACCTGTTTTTTCCAGATTTTCGGTATCATATTAACATGGTTCGTCCAGAAACTAAATCTAAATTATCTACTCGTTCTGATTCCTACCACCGGAGAAAGAGACAGACAGAATGAGGGTCATGAATGCCCATAAAAGAATAACAGTTTGAGACTGCGACATTCAGGGGCTTCACGGTTGTGTACAAAAAGAGGGATTTGAAGTAAAAACTTGTAATTCAGTGGTCCCTTTCGAAGAAACACGACCCTCACTCTGTCTGTCTCTTTCTACATTCACGGGTGGCAGATGGCAGAAAACGGGTCTGTGGCGTTCCAGGCGTCGTAGCTCCGGTTTGAATGATGGTACACTCAACACACGGGCATCATTAGTTTCAGTATACCATAGGCTTTCAAGAATTCAGTAGGTGAGATTTCTCAACACGTTGGCTTAAGAGGAGATAGCTTTGCCAGCCAGCGCGGCGCACATTTCAACGTACTTAGTTGCTACTCCAGTACAGTCATACTAACATGCTCAAACAAAGGTTCGTCGGCAAACAAATTTCAAGTGTGTTTCAGAAAGACGTGTCATATTTCGCTCGCCCCCTCTTGTAAGCACGTATCTATTGCATGCGTTTCAGAAAGTACGCACTCGCTGGGTACGATTTAGAAAGCACTCAACTCTTTGGCACGTGTCAGAAACTACGCAAGTCAATTTTTTTCACAAGTCGAGATTTTTAGCTTATTCCGTTTAAAATCAAATCCTTTATCAAAAGAGCAAAAAATCTCGACTTGTGAAAAAAAATCGACTTACGTAGTTTCTGACACGTGCCCAAGAGTTGCGTGTTTTCTAAATCGTACCCAGAGAGTGCGTACTTTCTGAAACGCATGCAAGAGATACGTGCTTTCTTGAGGGGACGAGCGATTTGGGTGTAATTAAGGGGGCAATAGCAGGTTAACAGATAACTAAAATTTTAAACTTTAATGTAATTATTGTTAACCAGCGTAGAAAGTCATTTTAACTCGTACGCAAAAACCAAATATTATTAACATAAATATCAATTGTTCGAGATCGGATCGAATTTGAACATTGCATTGTTTGCTTCGGTTCGTTCGAAGAAAAATAACGCTGAAAGGATGTTCGTGTTCGTTCGAAGATTTTTTTACCAAATTCGTTCGAGTTCGTTCAAATTTGAATTGGCCTGTTCGCTCATCTCTATTGAGCACTTGATAGTATTCAGATATCCAGTAAAACCCTTAGAAGTGTGCAATGCAACATAGTGTTGAGGGCTTGTATGAGCCCGCTAGACACTTCATTTATCAGTTAGCGACGGTGGCCGGAAGCACTGGAATTAATACTATAGGATTTTGGGCCGCAGCGGCCGCAGCATATGCATTCTAGGCAGTACCGCCGATAAAGAAATTGCATGTGTCCAAAGACGTTATCGTGCAAAGTCTGACTTGATTCGCCGGCGTGATTCGAGTCAGTGATACACACCTTGAACAGGTACTGTGCCGCCAGCAGCTGATACGTGTTGCGCACGCGTTGCCATAGGTTCATTGGGCCAACGTGGTACACGTTGGTGCTGAACAGATAAGAAGGGTTGTTGATGGCTCCGACACGGTCGTGCATCCAAGGGAAGTCGGGCTGGCTATCAAGGCTGATAAGAGGAACCTGTGGGCAAGAGAAGACCAGCCGCCGATGCGTTTAGCAACTACTTAGCTGTACACATGGAAGTGTTGAACTCCGTAGTTCACACTAACTGGGAAAGTACGTTATTGTACACATCGTATGGAGTGATTCGTGCGTTTGGAATCATGCACGGAATCAGACATGAATGTGTAGAATTTCATGGATGGAAGAAAAAAACTTTACATCTATATTTAATAGTGCGCAAAATTTAATACATTTCTGTGCGAATCTGGACATACTTAAGCTCGTTTTTCATGCGTAATTGCGCACGCATGACCACTCCACAAAAGATGTACGAAAAAGTACATCCCAGTTGGTGTCTGAAACATACCGGAGCTAAACGTCCCTGTTAAACACTTTCCACACAGTAGTAAGCGTCCAATCTAAGGAAGTGATAAACAAAGGAGTTCTACTTACAAATGCACATCAAAAACCTAATGTGACATATATAACATTATAAGTGTGACTTCCTTAGCATGCCGTATGTGCGGTGTGACCGTATTTTTGGTCAGGGGAGTGGTATAAGCAAAACTGGTCGCACGCCAATCAAATGTGACACATGTTACATTGGTTTTTCATGTGACCGAGTTCAACACTTAAAAATTAACAGATACAGAGCTAAATGCTTGAACGTACTTTAAACTTTAAAGTTTAAAGTCAACTTGCAGTTGCATACTAACAAGTATGAAGCAGTTGCACACTTCAGGCAAATTTTGATAAAGGGACGAATGTCCAAACCCGCTAAGTTTTCTGGAGAGGGGAAATAAGGTTCTTTTTTGACCTGCAAGATAGCGGTTTGAAGCCACACCTTTGATAGTTATCTTAAATAATTCTTTATGATTGAATTACATTTTGCTTTTTAGCTTGTGTCATTATTTTGAATAGAATGGGAGATAAGGGACATTCGCCAGTTTTTGCCTGGTATAAATTTTGACAAAAGGGCGAATGTCCACATCCTAATTGGTCAAATTGGCGAATATATCCCTGAACAATTTGACAAAGAGGCGAACTTCCACAACTGCTTTGACAAAGTGGCGAATATCTTGTCAAATTTAATTGGGACATTCGCCATGTAGACTAATTGACATATGGACATTCGCCATGTAGACTAATTGACATATGGACATTCGCCCTTTTGTCAAATTTTTATTGGGACATTCGCCAATTTGACCATTTGACTCATGGACATTCGTCTCTTTGTCAAATTGTTTGATCGTTTGTTGAAAATACTATGAACATTCGTCGTTTTGTCATATCACTCATGGACATACGTCCTTTTATGCAATGTGTGTAACTCTGGAACTATGATAGATTGATAGATATGAATGTGCCGTTTTGTTCTCGGTTCTACATATGTGGAATAAAATTATGTTCCAGATGATATTAAAACCTCAATTTAGCAAAAATGTGGACATTCGTCCCTTTATCAAAATTTGCCTGACTTAGTTTATTAGTGTGGTTAACACATGTATGCTTGAAGTATGTGGATAACGATACCCCCTATGTAAAACCGCTCACCGCCTCGATGGCTCTGAGAAAACGCTCAGCTCACTCCCCGCCTGCGGACAACCGCTTACCTCGCTTGGCGCTCCGGATAACCGCTTAAGTCGCTTTTTCACCGAAAACGTAATATTGGTATCATTCGAAAGAGAATTTCCGTCTCTTTCGGTTGTCCGCAGGCGGGGAGTGAGCTGAGCGTTTGTCCGCAGCCGCCGAGGCGGTGAGCGGTTTTACATAGGGGGTATCGAATAACCCTATTTGTCAAATGCCCGCCAATATTTGAGCACAATTTAAGTAACTAAACAGAGATGTCGCCTCGAGTGTCAGTAAGCTTTTAAAGACACTTTTACAGGGAATTCCTATAAGAGAGGAATTGAAAGTTTAAAAATTCTAACGCTAACGCGTTAATCGGCCCCTGAAGTTTTAACGAACAATCGTGTGCACACGAGGAATTGATCATTCAATTAATCACTTCAATAGATCGACCGTTAAAAATTCAGAAGAGAGGGAAGTCATCAAAACTTGATGGTTCGTTAAACCTCTTTGTTCTGAAGTCACTACAATAACAAAACCAACAACAAGGCATGCGCCTTATAGAAACTGCTCTGTGGGCATTCCCCGGCAAATGCCAACTTTTACTCGTAGTTACAATTATTCAAACACATGTCATTTAACCATCTCTGAAGCGCACACGAAAACGCAAGGAAGGGGTTAATAGAGGTGGGTTGAACATAAAAGTAAAGAGAGAACATCACTCAATTTATCCAAAAACATGAATCGAGTTTGTTTGCAAAGGTTGGTACCATTGTTAAAAGCCACGCCTTCTTTCTACCCAGGATTGTCGTAGCCACGCCCATTTCTAAACAAACTGTGCAGCTTTGATTTTAAACCGGTAGAAGTTGTGATTAGGATATCTTATGCCATTCATTAAAAGCTTGTTAGGTAGCTTAAAGAACGGTGCACAATCGGCTCGCTTACATTACCATGTTTCAATCAACACTAACTGCATTAGAAATTTAAAACAAGACACGAAGAATAAGCGTAAATGTCGCATATTATTCAGCTTGCTGTCGTTCTTGACTGGAACAGCGCACGAAAATTTTGAACATATCGTTCGGAAGCTTAATTTTCGATCGTGAATTTTCGTCTCATACGTTTTACTGTTAAGTGAAAAGGTAAGCCGCAGGGATCGACAGAAAGAATGATGGAAGTGCGAACCATTGTTGGCTTGGTAGCATTTTGCCGATTTTTGGGGTGATTTTGATGTTAAATTTAATATTTCTCAAAATTGGCCAGACAGATTTTAATGAGGCTATAGTCAAATAAAATCTTATTTTTGGAT
>NW_026267390.1:290028-291631 GCF_000697945.3 Frankliniella occidentalis | reverse complement strand
ACGGGGCAAATGTTAAAGACGACGGGTTTTAGCGGGCCGAAGGCCCGTTACATCATTTGATTATGTTCTTCAGCAAACCGCGTGACTGACTGCCACCCCCTACGGCCACCCTTAAGTCATGTAGTATTTCCCAAATTGCTGTTTTTACCTCTATCTGAACGCATTTGGTTAAGTTAGTCATTTTTGCATCAGCTTAGAACTAAAGATGCTGCTATCAACAAAGAGGAGCAGAGGTAGAAATCACTTTGTAGCTTTACTCTAAGAAGGCATTTATGATCATGGCAATGTTTTCCTATGACTTTGTTGCAGAGAAATAGTTCTTGTAGCTTATTTTATGGTAAATTTGTAGCAAGTTGACTTACGACACTCTTCCCCAAATCCATAAGTATATTTCATTTGTCGTAAGTTTACTTGCGACACTCAGCCACAAATCATAATTTGAATTGGAATGACGTAAGTGTTTCTACACTGTTGAAGCTTGCTTATGTCAAATATTAACAGTTTTTACAGCTGGGTGTTATTTTAAAAGGTCTTTGCCTCCAATTGAGAGAGTTTATAACTTCATACCTCTAAGTGATACGTTTTCCTCATTTCCCACACCTGAGTCAAAAAAACTTACGACAGTCTACACATTTGCCACAGAAATGTCTAGCGTATGAAAAGAATGCTGCGTTTGTTGAGTTTTGATACGGAGTACACACTCCGGAAACCCAAGTGTGAACATGTATGGTATGCGTTATTTACTGAATACCTACATGTATGCAGCAAATACTGCATACATGATCATGTATGCGGCAAATAGTGTGTACATGACCATGTATGCAGCAAATACTGCATACATGATCATGTATGCGGCAAATAGTGTGTACATGACCATGTATGCAGCAAATACTGCATACATGGCCAGGTACACACTTCGGCACATAGCTTTTAGCATAGAGCTCTACGTGTGTACATGGCCATATATGCAGTATTTGCTGCATACATGGTCATGTACACACTATTTGCTGCATACATGATCATGTATGCTGTATTTGCTGCATACATGTAGGTATTCAGTAAGTAACGCGTACATGTACACACTTGGGTTTCCAGAGCAGCAAAGGCACCTGGCAAAAATATGGTTCAAAGCGAGCCGTCAATCAAACGGGTCGAATCCGATAGAAGCTATATTACACCATGAAAAACCAGAAGGGACGAGCCCAACGCCCGTCCAACGCCGCCGGCAGGCTAAGCTAGGCCCGCTCCCTGCCGAACCGAGTTGCCGGTGGAGCGAAGCGGAGCTGGAAACTTGGTTTGGCGGAAGAGCGGGCCTAGCTTGTTTATAGCCCGCCCTTCTGCTTTTAAAAAGCTATCCAGCGGGCTTATGCAGACGACCTCGTGTCTGTCTGTGTGTCTGTGTGTTTGTGTGTCTGTCTGTCTGTCTGTCTGTTCCACAAGATGGAGATGTATGTGCCAGAGACTTCAAATTTTCAGGAGATCTCAAGGTTCACTCCCACGAAACAAAACGGCTGCGGCAAATCCTGCCAACCACCCCTAAGGGGCTGAAAGGGGGTATCGAAAACAAGCAGGCCCGCCCTTCCGCCAAACGAAGTTGCCAGCT
>NW_026267390.1:283088-284191 GCF_000697945.3 Frankliniella occidentalis | reverse complement strand
TTGGCTCTGGGCTTCATCAGCGGCAGGGAGCTCAGCATCACCACTTCGTGGCCCCGATCCGCCAGGCCTTCCATCAGGGACTGAGACATACAACCCTTCATGAGGTGCACTGCACTGTTGTGTTCAGTTTTAGCTCATAAAATTCTATGTGATGGCAGTCGTGCGTTCAGATCACAGCAGTGTCAATTACATTTGAATTTTTTGATCTTCTGAGGGTAAACTCGTTATAGTAGAGATCTTTCGGTTATAATTTCACCCGTTTCGGTCTATCTCTCACCGTGTGGGCGCTAGAAGGAGTTTCTCTCACAAAAGTGGCCTAAAAATAAATTTATTAACTTTATTAACTTCTAAGGGGTAACTTGTGAAAGTGAAGCCCTCCGGGCGATAATTTCGTCCGTTTGGCTCTATCTCTAACCGTTTAGGCGCTGGAGGGTCTTTTGTGACGAAAATAAGCTAAAAATTGCTGTAGTGAACAGAAAGTTGACCAAGAAGGCCTAAAAACCGCAAAAGGGGAAAGAAGCTCCCCGCCCCCCTTCCCGAAAAAAAAACGTTTTCTAAGGGTTGTAGTCGCGTTGCTTCACCGTTACGCCCCTTTCTCGTGTCTACGGGGCAAATGTTAAAGACGACGGGTTTTAGCGGGCCGAAGGCCCGTTACATCATTTGATTATGTTCTTCAGCAAACCGCGTGACTGACTGCCAGCAGGCCAAGCAGGCCCGGTCCCTGCCGAACTGAGTTGCCGGTGGAGCGAAACGGAACTGGCAACTCCGTTTGGCGGAGGGGCGGGCCTGCTTGTTTTATTCTGGTGGGCACTGTGCTATGAACTCACCTGCCCCAAATTACAGAAAGACTCACAAAGGACTCGGAGCATTTGTTAGAATTACGAAGAGCCTGGTTTGTATTATAAACGAGGCTTTTCGTGATATGAAGGGAAGACGTTCGTAACATTACTGTTTTTGTGAGTTACAAATCCAATTCTTCGGAAGACAAACACTGCTGTTTGTAAGCAGCTGCTCGATGCCTTCTAACGACAAAGTCCGATGTGTTGCGCTCCCGTTACACAAAGTTCGATATTTCCCAAATTGCTGTTTTTACCTCTATCTGA
>NW_026267390.1:276771-278342 GCF_000697945.3 Frankliniella occidentalis | reverse complement strand
AGACATTTCAATAAAATTAGAGCTAGATTAAATAAAAAGATAAAGAAACCATCGGCGACATGCTTTTTTGAGCAGCAAATGACTTCTTCTGTCCATAAGTATCCGAAAGTGTGGTACTTTGCAAAGGATTTACAAAATAACTTTCTTCAAAATCCATGAGCCGAATGTGAACAGTTTTCTGACATGTACCCATATCAGTCTGATATTTCATTTCTCACTGGGTGATCACAATGTTGAATCTTGTCGCGTAGTAACGCTACGACAATCATGGTATTGCATAGCTGCGGTAATGGTAATCAAATTAGTGATACACAAAATTCTGATATTCCTAAGTTCAAATCAGTCCGGCGTGTGAAAATGTCAATTTTAGGGAAGAGATAACCCCCCTGCCATTACTAAGAACAGTGCATGTTAAAATTTAAATCTTTGAAACTTCTTACGGCATTTGACTAACGAATGACTTTGAGGTTATTACTTAGGAGAAAAACGAGACATTTCAATAACTTTTGACTTATCAAGCACTTAAATGGTTATTTGATAAGTTTTCCTGCGTCTGGTCGATGAAACACAACCCCAGGAATAAAATTCAAGGGTTATTTCAGTATCGCAGCCTGTGGTGTATGCAGAATCCGAAATAGTACGTGTATTTTCGCCAACACGCATTTCGGGGGAAAATGAGACACCCGTGGGTAAGAATGAGACAGGCAAAAACCCAGCAAATAAGATAGGGACCTGCATTGGGGAAAAACGAGACAGCGTCACTCCATTTTTTGTCTCATTTTTCCCCGCATTGGCTTCCCATGTAAAGTCAATGGAACTGTGTGTATCTTTCTTCCCCACACAAGTGTCTTATTTTTCCCCGTGCACTTATGTTTAGTCGTACTGTCAGTAGAATTATAATCCAGGGATGTTGTGAGGCTTCACGGAACCGCCGAAATCCCAGCTTACTAACGAACTCGAACACTTAATCTTTACTCCTAAGAATACGTATGCAGTACTGAAAGTATAACACCCCCGCAGAAAAGTTTTAGAGCCCTTGCGTATAGGTGGTCGGACAGGCTTCCCATTAGGTATGTTTCGTGACGGTGACGGGAACAAGTGAGTAAACTACCCAGAACCGGTTAATTATTGAAGGCGAATGCTAAAGGATGATTTTAAAGCACCCAAACACGAGGAATGAGGTCAAAAGGCATGCAAACCAATCAAGAGAAGCAAACGTAAGGGAGGGTGGGGCTACTTGAGCCACTTTTCTTTTCCCCCCCCACCACGCCTAAATGGTGACTCGGAGGCAAATCGTGTCTGGACCGTTGGAAAGGTCTTTCCTTTGGTGACACGCTGGTGACCTTCAATATTTTTTATACGAATGCATTATACGATTTTTTCCTTTTTTTGTAAATTTTGCAGATGGCTCATGGTACCCCACTATGGGGGTACCATGAGCCACCCATGGGGAACCATGACCCATCATACCTAGGTTTGGAACAAATGCAAAAATGACTACTTTTCAGTGCAAATGAGTGTAGTTAGGCATCAACAGCATTCTGATAATAGAAAGCCTCATAAAGAGGAAG
>NW_026267390.1:272338-276353 GCF_000697945.3 Frankliniella occidentalis | reverse complement strand
TATTATATCACATTAAGTCAAAGTGTGGGATACTTCAAAATTACTGACTATTGACGCTTCCGTGCAACAGTATCCTATCTGTTTCGCTGCCCTGAAAGACTAGCCTATCTGTTTCGATGCCCCGAAAGACTGGCCTGTTTTTCGGCGCTCTCTGCAGCGCTGTCTTCTTTTTATTGTGAGTTTGCTAATGGTAACGGTAGAAAAAAAATAAAAACTGCCATTTGTACCTTGATCTTCAAGGAACACGCAGCAGTATTTACTTTTTTCCTATTGTTAATATCGAAGGGTATAGGTTTCAAAAATCACCCAAAAATGGAGATACGTGGTTTCACTAGAGTCGCGAAACGATACTTAGTTTGCCAATATTAACAATAGGAAAAAAGTAAATACTGCTGCGTGTTCCTTGAAGATCAAGGTACAAATGGCAGTTTTTATTTTTTTTCTACCGTTACCATTAGCAAACCCACCATGAAAAGAAGACAGCGCTGCAGAGAGCGCCGAAAAACAGATAGGCTAGTCTTTCGGGGAGCGAAACAGGCTAGTCTTTTGGGGCAGCGAAACAGATAGGCTAGTCTTTTAGGGCAGCGAAACAGATAGGATATTGTTGCACGGACGCGTCGCTATATACTTAATGTAATTTTTAACCCAAATTCAGTTTCTCAAGCACAGTCACATTAAAATCAAGGAAGTTCTGTTGTCTTCTTGTTCCAGTTGTTGTTGGTTGTGGGAGAATTAACATGATGTCCTTGATATTGACAGTTTTGAGATCCGGTACACTTGGCAAAACAAATTTCATATCGCACTTCAGGCTTTTTCTGAGGTATGAAATCTGGAAATCATCCTCATCGTCCTTGTTGCCAATTATTTTTCCTACATAATATTTTGCACTTGTCTGCACATTAAATTTAACAAGGACACATTGCCCTCCTTCAGGAACTTTGTCTAGGGCTGGGAACTTCTCAGGCAGGACTTTCCTGGAGTGCTTCCTCCTCCTCCTCCTCGCTCGCTTCTTCTATCCAGCTGCTGTCTTCAGACTCTTCTATCAAGTCACTGAAATTACCAGCCTCTGACTCACTGTCACTATCGTTCTTTTTAGATTTTTTAGTTTTCTTTGGCTGTGGCAATTTTTTTCCATTTCTTTTCTTTGCTGCTGGCTTCTTTTGTTTCTGTTGCTGTGCTTTCTTTTCTTCTCTTAGTCTCTTGCCCTCCTCCTTTTCCTCCTTTTTTCTTCTAATTTCTGCCTCCGTTGCTGCAATGGCGTTTTTCTCAGAGGTGTCTGTTGCCACCATGCACTTCCCTTTTCTACTGTTTCGTCTTGGCTTTTGGGTGGTTTGAGCTTTAGGGAGCCCCAATATATCAACCACAGGAATAATTCTGTTGGGGACTGATATGGGGTCAGAGTCATCAACTTCCTCTTCATTCTGGAGTTCTTCCCCCTTTTCGGCTTCTGGTATTTGCTCATCTTGATTTTCTTCCCCACTTGAGTGGTCAGCAGATGTAGAGGGCTGCTGCTGCTGCTGCCCCTGATCCTGAGTGACGAAGCCTGGTACAAATTCCTCCTCAAAAAAAGTCTCTTTGTTGAATGGTGATATGCCTGTGGCTTTAAAAGGTGAAAAAATATTTGCCGGAGTTGCACTTCTAGCCCATGCAGTGTTGACAAATCTTGCAATTCGCTCGTCCCTAACTCAAAGCACGCACGGCGCAGGGCCTCTCGAGAAACCAAGTATCTTTGCGCGACGCTCGAGAAACCAAGTACCGTTGCGCGGCGCTCGAGAAAACAAGTATCGTTTCGCGACTCTAGTGAAACCACGTATCTCCATTTTTGGGTGATTTTTGAAACCTATACCCTTCGATAGAGAAAATTTCCCTCTATCCAAATATATAGTTCCTAAAAAATCGTCAAAAATGCGTTACGTGGTTTCACTAGAGTCTCGCAACGATACTTGGTTTCCCGAGCGCCGCGCAACGGTACGTGGTTTCTCGAGCGTCGCGCAAAGATACTTGGTTTCTCTAGAGGCGCTGCGCCATGCGTGCTTTGACTTATGGACGAGCGAATTGCAATATTATAAATAGTTGCTGTACAGCCAGGGTGGGCTTGTTGCCACTGATGCACAACTTTATCATAGGCAGTCTCAAAAGGGCTGAAAATACCAACGTCCAAGGGTTGAGTTTTGTGTGTGGTGTCTGGAGGAAGCGTAAAGAGAGTTACTCCATTATCCTTACACATATTGATAGTTTCAAGGGTAAAGTGGGAACCTACGTTGTCTACCACTAACAGAGTGGGATTTTCCTTAGTTGACTTACTCTGCTCGATGAAAAATTTGATTGTTGGTTCAAACATCTCTTTTGTCGTGTATCCAGCTTTGTTTTCAAGTCTAAGAGTGCCTGGATAACAATCAACCAACATATTCCTAGTAAAATTTACTCTAGGAAAAAATAAGCACTGGTGGGAGTGCCTGGCCAGAAGCACAAATGATCCCACACATTGTCATTTAAGTGCCTCGCTCTTGTCCCTTAGCTTGGTGGCTTGGTGAACTTGCTTGACTCCTTTTGGTGAAATAATTTTCTCTTTAAGAACTCCCACAGTAGACACCCTCTTCTCGTCTAAATTAAATACTCTGGTTCCATTTATAAAATTGGGATGTCGCTGGAGAAAACCATCAAGCTTATTAAAATAATTGGAAATGTTAATTGGGTTAAATGCCGCTGCTCTAGCAACGCTACATTGTTCAGGCTTCGTTGCAATGAGTTCGGGATGCCTTTTCATAAATTTCAGGTACCAATCAACTCCTGCAGATTTCTTGTCACTCCAGCCTTTGGGCATTTTAGTATTGTTTTTCTCAGCCACCTCATAGGCGGGTGATTCCCAGCACAGGATGTCATTTCATGTCTTTCGCTTGTAGAATCGACGCCTTGTTAGCTTTTAACGATTTTTCTCTTCCTGTCGATTAAACGTGTCACGCACTGAAAAAAAAATACTGTGGTGCTAAGGACAGCTGTAACACCCCCAAGAACATTTTGCTCTTGGATCGGCTTCAAGAACATGCGTTTTTGGAGCCTGTTCTTGGGCTATGTCGTTGGGTCTATAGACCGGACGTCACTGCGGCAGTGACATGTGTCTTTGGGGTGAGCCATTCTTGTTGTTAGTTGAAATACGGACGTGCTTTCGCACTTGTCGTTGATTTCAGTACAGTGTTATGTAATATTTTAATTTAATATTTAGTATCAGAGATCCAGAATAATATTAGCATTTAATTGTGATGGCGGCATCCAAAAGATGCATTGGCGGGAGCCAGCGCAAGTTGGGCACTCCCTGACAGGTTGTCAGTGGACGACGATTTGTCACCAAGCGCCAAAAATTGAGCCACACGTGCACTCTTGCCCGTCAAGGGTGAGCGCGCGACAGAGGCTTCTGAAAGTGAGGCGTCTGAGCAAGACACGTAATGGAGACCACGACGAAAGTGATCAGCGAGAGCTAATGTTGAATGCCATCTAACGGCGTCTGCGGAAGCTGGCCAATCTTACAACATGGAGCCACGCACTGCCTGCCGCCAGGGGAAGCACCATCGTGCGTCTCGGGCAGCGACATACTGTCCTTGGTCTACCGGCTTCTGTCATTGGTCTAACGTCAACCACGTACGACAAGCCACAGCAACACGCCTGTCCTTAGCACCACAGTATTTTTTTTCAGTGTGTGTTGCCTGAAAAACTTTACTCATTTGATAACTTTGTCAGTACGGGTAGACGGGCAGCCGGTTTTCACCGTTTTAGGTTGTGAGATCCACTTAAAGTCACTTGTAAATTCCATCATTTTGACGTGTGCCTGCAGAAGTGGCGTATCTGTGAAGAGGCGCGCAACACTGGCGGATCTGCGCCGGCCCGGCCATCCCGGGCGTATCTGGGAAGGGACGGTCATCAAAGGCGGATCTGCTTCTCGGCTGATCTGCACCGTCAACTTTGGAGGCCTATTGCTCATCGTATGCATGTCTTTCAGTATTGACTGCAGTCTCATATT
>NW_026267390.1:260600-267373 GCF_000697945.3 Frankliniella occidentalis | reverse complement strand
TCCAAGCTTTCTGGTGCTCAATCGAACTTTCTACGGTGCACACATTCGTGCTACCACACCGACACCATTGTTTAAATCCAGGTACCATGTGGTCAGTGCCTCGGTCCCCTCGGTCAGAGCGAACAGGTTTGCATACCATTTCATGCCGCAGGGGCCAAGACGCAATATGGGCTGACAGCATATGCCAAGCACACCCCATACAACTAAAAATGTTTACTTCTTTATCTACATTAGGATATATAATTTAGTTTTCCTTATCATGGGTTTGTTTCGCAGTTTACACGAAGTGTTAACGTTTTTTAACAAATTCAAGGGCTGTTCGCATGGCAATATCAGAATGCATGCCTTTTGTAGATTTCCTTTGATAATTTCGAACCATGGCTGATGGTAACAGTGACGGCAGGAGTGAGGTAGGCTTAACTAAGCACTTAGGAATTAACCTGAAATTATTGATGGATGAGTAATGACTTTAATACGTCTCACACAAGACTCGAAAGCGGATGCGCTATGGATGCTGGAAGTATCACTCTAATCCTTGGAAACTACGTCCAGAAGACAATCTGTTTTACGGGATGTCTAATGAATTCTCTACACACTCACTATTAGTATCCTGACAAGTGCCGTTTTTAATGTCTTTAGGAAGCTCTTTTGTGAAGCTACACCCAGACTTATGTTCCACAGTCAAACCTTGTTGGTGGACTTATGCTCCTTTGTGAAGCTACACCTGGACTTATGTTCCTTTGTAAAATCTTGTTGATGGCCTTAGGTCCCTCTGTCGCATTATGTCTGGACTTATGTTCCTCTGTTAAATACCACTGGTGGGCTTACGTTCCTTTATCCTGATGTTACTCTGTCAGAACTCTGATGTCCATTTGTGACATATCAAACTGGCCAAACTGTTCAAGATATCAACATGCCGTTTGGTTGGCATAATTTTTACCATGCACACGTCGTTTTGCACCCAAAATGTGAAAACCACCCTGAGGTGGACTAAAACCCCTTTGTCAAATCATCAGTGAAGTGTACAACGATCTGCTCCATAGCAAATGGGCACGACGGGGGACGACGTTCGGCGCGGCATGTACCACGATAAGATAGCCAGGCCCGGTCGGCCGCGCAATTTCATCAGCATGACGGAGGGCGTGCGGCGGATGCAGGAGGGGCTGTTTGCCTTCGTGGCCATGGACTCCCCAATGTACGGGCACATACAGGTGGGAGGTGAGGCCTTGGGCCGGGCCTAGGCCGGGGGAATCCATGTGTCAGCGGATGGTGTTTTACTGTCGCAGGCACGCTTCGAGGAGCACGAGAAGTGCGACTTGTTTGAGGTGGACGGCTACTCACCACTGAGGCACCCGCACCTAGTAACGCGCCGGGACTCGCCGGTCACTCATCTTCTCAAGATCAAGTAGGGCGGGGCAGATCTCACTGCAGGGTGATTCTGTGCACAGAAGAGAGAGAGGTCCCTCGCATAAGAAAAGTGGCCTTTTCGCGGACTTGCAAAGGGGAGGTTTTCCGGTTATGCAGTCAGATTTCATTAGTGCTTTAAAGTGTTGTTGTTTAAACCCCTAGATAAGGTTTTGCATTGGTTTTAGCTGCCCGTAGGGTGTTTGAAGGTCGGTGTACACGAATTTAATTAAAAATTCACCAAATTTATAGCCTGATATCTGCTTTACATGCACTTATCTCAAGAACTGTTTTTAGCTACAGCTCCCAGATTTTGAGAGAAATCATAATTCGGCACGTGCTTTACTTGTAGAAAATTTGAACGAAATTGAAATTGGTCGCAAAAATGGGTCCCGAGAGGAGGTTACGACTCTGGACCCCTTTTGGTGACCCCCAATGATTTTGTTTAAATATTTTTCATGAAAAGTGCTCACTGGAAGATAACTTCCCTAGAGAAAAAGATAGCTGGGAATTGTTTCATTTTAACTGTATTTAACAAAAAATTTGACTGGGTTTAACTGAGTATTGGCGAGTCTGACTGGCTTTAACCGAATATACCCGGATATTCTCGGCTTTTACCCGATTTTACACTTAATTTTACTGATTATACTGAGCCCACTTTTTGCCTTACTGGAATTGAGACGAAAATGACTGATTTTGACTGAGGGCCTTGACTGATTTTTGATTGGTTTTAGTCACTGGCTGAGGACGCGACTGAGCTTAGATCAATCATAACTGATTAAAGGCACCTCTCTAAAATCAGTCGAATGTCAGCTCATGTCAGTCACACACCGGACTGACATTAGTCACATATTAGTTGGTTCAACATTATTGCTCGCAATCACAAAAATCAGTTTCCGATACACAATGTGAGTTCCAGAATCTCACTGAATATAGTATTTTTTTGGCTGATAATTGTTCTGGACCAAGTGATGTGTATACTCAGCCTTTTCTAGTGTAAGACCAGTTACGTGACTGCACTGACTTTAGTGAGTCTTCACCTGATACAAACCAATCCGACTATTACACCATCACCAGCCAAAACTCAAACAAAATTCAGTTGAAATTGAACATACTGAACTGATCTTACATGAGCAGCAAAGTCGTGTAAGTTCAGGTAACATTTCACAAAAAACAGTTCAAGTTGAACTGATAATAACTAAGAAAATACTGATCAAAGGTGTGCTATGCAAACAGCGAAAGTCAGCCAAGTCAAACCTAATATCAGCCTCACTTACAGCTAGAATTCCAGGATTGCCAGTCAATGCCAGTTCCCAAAGTAACTGCGATTAGTTGCATTTTAACTGATGATAACTGCATTATGTCGCGAGCCGGCCGCTCACTAAAGCCGTGTAAATCCTTAGTATAATAGGCAATAACCAAAGAATAATCAGGCAATCCCAGTTGCTCTTACAAAACCCGGGTTAAGCCAGTCAACTCTCTCTAATTCCAGTCAAGCTCAACGTAATCTCAGTTACTTTTTTCTCTAGGGTTCCTGCAAAATCTGGACGCTGTAGCACAAACGGTTCCAGTGATATGTGCATGCAAAGATGGCAATAAAGCAATAAATTTAGGAAATTTTGGATCAAATTTGCGTAAAATGACCTTCAAACTCCCTAAGGGCAGCTAAAACCAGTGCCAAACCTTATCTAGGGATGCAAACAAGTACAATTTAAAGCGTCATTAAAATCTGACTGTGTCACCGAAAAAACCTTCCATTGTGAGGCGCGATGAACCCTCTGAGGGGAGGGGACGTGGTACTTACCTTAATGCTGTACGGCCTTCTTTTATTTTCTTAATCTGTTTCAATTAATTTTGCCTAGGCTACTACTGCAGTGGGAGAGGGGCTTTCGCCACCGCTTCATCATAAGAGGGCTGTACAGCAAGCCCCGCTGTGACGTGATGGGGGCGAGGTTCATGTCGGTGAGCTTCATCGGCGCCAGGAACGCGTACTACCTCATCGTGGCCGGGATGGGGGCGTCCGTTCTCATCCTGGTCGTCGAACTGCTGCACTCACGGCTGTACGCCGGCGGCGCCGGCCACAGACAACCCACCGGACAGTTGTCCGTCGGTGAGGGTGACGGAGGAGGTGAAGGTCGTGGGGTAGGAATGTCGCTGTTTGCTAAAAAGGAGGTGGAAGCTTAACGGGCTTGACACATTAGGTGCAGGGTATTATTTCATATTGTAAACCTATGATTTAGCAAGTTAGGGTGACCACATGAAAGTCATGCTACACTAGTTGTCTTAACAGGAGAGGGCTTCATAAAAGCTTCCGAGTGATCGGCCGCTATACTCACTGAACTTCTTTTCCCTCCTCGCCGTCGTGTGATTTTCTCATGCCTAAGCATCACGCCAACGCCACCCACGCCCCCACCCAACGTAAGTCCCAGATCCAGAGCTTTAGCCCTCATCACCTAGTGCAGCAGCCGCACTCTTACATTTCTTCAAAGCAATGCTCTGCACAACTGTGACTGATTCAGATCATTTGTAACTACGATTCACCCTCTGCTCCTAGTTCGGAGAAGTCTGGCTGTTGAAACTGCGAAACAAAAACTATGCAGCTGTAACTGCGAAGCTTTTTAGTTCTACAGCTGCAACTGCGAAACAAGTTCAGGAGTTGTAACTCCTAAACCTCTTAACTGTAACTGTGAGTGACTATTCTTGGCGCTCTTTCCCATGCGTGACACATGCTCGAATTAAGGCCGAGTTTCAATACTGTATTAAACAATTAAATTAATTAAGATAGCACTCATTAAAAAGAAATGCAGAGTGAGAATGTTGCAAAACTAACCTGCCTATTGCGTCTGCTTTTTTACTTGCCCTTCTTCGAACTGTCGATAGTGAAAGTCTATAGGTTTTGTACAGTATGTGTTGCCCTCTAGCGGCCTGACCGTAAGGTGATTATTCTGATTGTGCCAATAAGTTCTGTAGATACGATGAAAGGCGGCTATGCGCAGACCTTTTTCTTCTCGCCATGTTTACTTTGAACTACTCATACAGGGTGAGTGATCCGCGCAGTCGTGTCGACGTTTTTTTAGCCCGCCCTTCTGATTAAAAAGAGCTATCCACCGGGCTCTTAAGGTTCACAACCCTAAGTGGCTGAAAAGAGGTATCAAAGAAAACGGGGAAGGTCAATAATGTTCCAAAAAGTTATATTTCTATCATCTCGTAAGAGGGAACTCGTTAATATAGAATCCTTTGACCTAAATTTTTGTCCTTTTGGCTGTATCTCTAACCGTTTTGGCACCGGAAGTACTTTTTCGACGAAAATACACTGTACAGAAAGACATACGAGAAGGCTTCAAACTGAAAAATTACAGAGGAAGTACCGTCCAAAACAGCACACACTGAATCAAAATCAGTCTTTGGAATTGACATGTCTTCAATCGTTTCAGAGCTAGAGATCGATATACTAAAAGCAATGGCGACAAGTCCAGTTTTAAGACTATTTGATGAACAATACAAGTTTTTTTGTTTATTTTTAGAGCAGAAAGGTGGGGTGTTGTCATGGTGTCGCACTTTTGCAGTCTTTTCTCATGTCCAAGGAACTAACAATACAGAAGCCTGAACCCCACTTACTATTATTACCCCAGGAAAATTAAAGGCATTTCAGATAAGCTAATTTCCAGAAGGGACTGGCCTTACGTGGGCACCTGAAAGATGTTCCTGGACAGATCCGTTATGTTAGTGACAGTAACATACTATGAAAATATCTAAATTAAAATGGGTGAAAAGCTAATAACACTTCCTTTGGCAGTCCTTTGGAGTTGCTAGCCACTGGAACTGGTGCCAGAGGAGTGTTCCTCGTAAGTTTAGGCTTTTTGAGTTTTTGGGTGTGGAATTGGCCATCATCACCCAGGTTGTGAACCAACCCCATCTTTTTCTGCTACCAGAAAGTATGAAGTTAATGACAGTCGATTTTATACAACAACTTTTGAAAAAAACAGTTATTTAATTCAGACAGCTCCACTGCATGCATCTACAAAATATTACAACCTCACTGTAAACAAAACCAGTCTACATTTGCTATCCCAACTACTCACCAACAAAAACTACATCATATGGACTAATGGAATAGCTGCATAAGTATTTTCAGCATCCATTGGAAGCATAAAGCACTTAAATAGCACATCAGAAATATTATAAGTTGTGAGGTGCTCATCTTAATCCAACCACACAACTTCCAATGATGGTGGATGGAAAAGGGAAATCATACATGTCAGCTGTTCTTCTGAAGACCCTAACAACAGTGTGTATCTCGTCCAAGTGTGATAAAATGTTCACAACAAGTCCGTACTTTCAAGTAATTAAAAACATTTTTGTAAAACGCAAAATGACACCTTTCGATGTTGAATTGCCAAATGAACATATCAAAAACAAATTCTACCGACCCGCCACTTTTAGACTATTTATGGGTTGGGTTACCAAAATACGCTTTTACACGAAAAACCCGGCATGTGCGTCAAAAACTTTAGGAGATATTATAACATATACCTCGCACTACCGGAGGGGTCATTTTGACCCCTGTGTCAGTTTTCGAAGGTTTGGTGGTTTTTACGAGCGGTTTTCTACTTAAACCTTGCCATTGTAGTTCTGTGTGGAAAGTGTTGACTTCCGCTTGGTCGTGTGACAATTTTGAACCTCTATCAACATAGGTAGGCAACCCGCACATCACAAAATCATGTTTTTCTTACATAATACTTATGAGGCATTCGCAACGGTTCTGTCAGCCTGAAAACGCGCTACATGGTCGAACGAAGGATAACAATGATAATAAATCCCTAATAGAAAGGAGACACCCGAATCAGCCGCATTCTAGTACCAAAAGAGTCCCTCTCTCTTTGAGGGACTAAAAGAGGATTTGGAACTTGTGAAAATCCCTTTGAAATCCCTTTTTTATGAAATTCCTTTCGAACTCCCTTTTGGCCTCGCCACGCCGTTTTTTGGTGTAATCTGAAAATAGTGAAGGAAGGTTCCTAGGCAATTCTTGACATGACAGGCGTGATCACATGGTCGGGAAGTATCCTATACATGTATAATGTATATGTATATTAGTCGTTAGGAGCAAACTTGTAACCTAGCTGTATCGGTTTCGCCGCCTATACTATCCACGGGCTTCCGGGGGGATTTTGGAAAGGATTTGGTATAATACCAACCGGAATCCCTTGTCCCTGTTTTGACCCGTTTTGGCAAGTTTTCTGGATTTGGGATAAGGGGCTAAATCAGGATTTGGGGTTTGGGACTAAAATGGGATTCTTTTTAGCCCGCTCTTTTGCTTAAAAGCTATATAAGCGGGCTTATGCCATCGCCTCTGTGTCTGTCTGTCTGTC
>NW_026267390.1:256849-259480 GCF_000697945.3 Frankliniella occidentalis | reverse complement strand
GGGCCGAAGGCCCGTCCCAAACGCCGCCGGCAGGCCAAGCTGGGCCCGCTCCCTGCCGAACCGAGTTGCCGGTGGAGCGAAGCGGAGCTGGCAACTTGGTTTGGCGGAAGAGCGGGCCCAGCTTGTTTCTATTAGGGATGGTCTATTACGACTGTTCTTGCACGATATTTGTGCACTGTTTTATTCGCTGAACCAAAGATTCAGAATTACTAACCGTATTAGCGGTGTTTGCGGTTGTCGGTCAGACTGAAATGAACACAGATTATGCTTAAATGTTGAGATTTATTGTATTTCAGGGTAATCCTATGCAATATTCCCAAAACAAAACGAAAAATTACAAAAAAATCTGTAAAACTTCTGAAAAATTACATTTTGTGCTTTCCAGGTTGCCTACCTACTCCTTCACAGGGACCCCCGTGGGTGAAAAAAGTGCATGAAGTGTCATAAAAATCGAAAATAAGAAGTTGTGTACACAAAACCGCAGTCTTTTCACAGTTAAAACAGCGGAATAGTACCTAGGCGTCAAAATGACCCCTCCGGTAGATCTAGGTATACGAAAATCCCGGTAGTTCTAGTGTTACCCATGGTAGAAAAGACCCATATGATTTTTGGGTCCGGTCCCAAATGTAATGGGCCGGTGCCATGAATATGGGACCGTTAATGGGTTCCGACCCCAAATTTTGGGGTCCTGGGTTGGGTCCGGCCCTAAAGGCATGGGTCCTGCATTGGGTCCGGCCCCAAACGGATGGGTCTTGCGTTGGGTCTGGCCCCATAGGGATGGGTCCTGCGTTGGGTCCGCACCCTATAGGGATGGGTCCTGGATAGGGTCCGACCCCAGGCAGATGGGTCCTACGTTGGGTCTAGACCCAAACTGATGGGTATGGTGTCGGGCCACGTGGACTTCAAGTGTTTTTGTCGTGGACACAATTGCCGTCCAAATGGTGTATCCAACATCCATGGTTACGAGGTTAACTAACATTCCAACATTTTAGTGTCACGGCATTTCAAGAAGTTACATTACTTAAGCTACACGCGCTTGTGTCCAACTCCCCTGTTGCAAACATCGCACTCAAAGGGAGTCGTAATGTCCTACGCGAAGGGTACTACAGAGGTGTTCGAAAATATCAAGTGTTCAAAGTGCCGCCAGCTGAACCAGGCTGCATTGCCAGCTCCACGTCACGCTCTCCGCAATACGTGGAAATCCCGGTGCGCCGGGGACACGCCGCTTCCTCCGCGCGATCCTGGCCGACCCCTGGGCGGGGGGAAGGGAGGGGCTGGGGATGGCCCGGGCCTACCTGCGCCGCCCTGGATGGATGCGACCCGGGCCTCTCAGGTCAGTCTCACGCGGGTTCCTCTAGGTGACGGACGTGTTTTGTCGCTGCAGGGCGGCTGAATAACTTGAAGGTGCGAGAAGGAAGATCAACTTGTCGCCCGCGGCAATTTGGACGTTCACAGGGTGCAGCTGGCTAACAAGATCTGTAGTAGTTTGGGACATCGAGAACCTACACCCGACTGATTTCAAAAAGCATTTTTCGTGCCCTTCCTCGGGCGCCTTGTGTTGTTGTCACATAGTTTCGGTTGTTAGCACCGTGCTGCTAATCACACTGCCGCTGCTAGAAGAACACTATGGTGACGACTGCGGCCCTACAACTCGTTAGCTTATTGAGATTGAAGAAAGCAGGGCCAAATTTCTTTCTGCTGTCCGTGTAAACACAAATTCCTATGGACTTGGACTATTGTATTCGCAGTGTTCAAACTACCGCAGCGTATAAAATAAAGTGCAAGCGTACATACACACAGAACTCAGTAAGCCAGAGCAGGGGCCCGAAATATCGGACCCAAACAACCGGGCATTATTTCATTATTTCGGCTAATAGCACGCTCTACTCTGAAAGATGAAATGGTTACTTGTGGGAGCAAAACTTGATTTATAGTCACGACTAATTCTTGGATTAGCTGTAGCGTCACAAATTTTAGCGTCCAGAAGTGACTCTGTTATGTGTGGAGAAGGAGAGGCGGTGTCTGGATCGTCCCGCTTCTCGATGGAAGGTGTGCACGATCCAAACTGACCGCCGACAAGGCGCGTGGTGGCCGAGCGGCCTGAGGCGTCGCTCAAGACCCGGCTGGGTGGCTGGTCCGGGTTCGAGTCCCGCCCGCTTCTGTCGGTTATCTCGCTTGTCGTCACGAAGGGGGCCGTGGGGCACACTTCGCGCTAGACACAAAACAAAAAATGTCGTCGCGCTTTTGTCATGCCCTTGCTAATAGGTTCGACACCCACCGGCTTCTTTTCGGATTTCCAGTCGACGTGGATTAGCTTCGACAGTAAACCTACATAGGCCATGATGGCGATTACATGACAACGTGCCGCTGCCCACTTGTATTGGCTACCACAGCTTATATTATTAGCTGTCCCGTATCCAGCTAATATTATTAGCTCTAACAGCTACCTTTTTTTGCGTGTGTCTATGCAGATTTTCTGATTTCTATAGACTATTATACTACGATTCAACCTGGGTCCGCGTCAAGGGATCAATTCTTGTGGCCGCTATGGCCCGGTATTTCTTAGTACACTCTTTGGGGTACCACGACTATCTTTTTGTGGGGCACCTTGAACACCCCCAAATTTTCAAT
>NW_026267390.1:253817-254702 GCF_000697945.3 Frankliniella occidentalis | reverse complement strand
ACACATGGCCAGAGGAGCTACTCACTAGCAGTGTCCCTTTGCCTCACATTATTTGTGCTGTGAATTTAATAGAGCTTTCAGACAATTGCTACAAATTATCTGACGAAGAAGAGGAAAAAATTAAAATGTTGACTCAGGCAAAAACAGGAGAAATGTAACACTATCAGAAAATAATTATTTGTTCAAATCAATGTTTGATCATTTAATATCTACATCCAAGACAAATGCAGAGGAAAAGGGAGCTGAACTTGACAAGCAACAACCAGCTCAGCAGGCGTGCTGATGTGGTGGCCTACCCTGACTCTGTAAGGGGAGTCCCGGCAATGCGGGTTTGCCTAGCCTAGAGTCCGCACGCGGAAGGTGACGGACGGACAAGTAGAGGCCTCCCACTGCGCGCCGCGGCGCCACCGCGGGTCGCGAGCCCCGCGACGGCCGCGAAACGCACCCTCGCGGCCTGTGCGGGGGCGCCCTTTCGTGTGGCCATAGGCATCGTCCAGGAAGTATATCCGTTTTCCTCAAATTAATTCGGCAAATTAGGGGAGCTCGGCGCCTGCGAGATTCAAGGTAGGCCACCCCGCAGTACAGACTGAAATTACTTAGTAAAATTAGAAAGCTAAAAGAGTCTACAGGAGTAGTATGAGTGCCCCATTGTTGCGGTCCGCCATCTTGGTGCCCCAATGTTGCGGTCCGCCATTTTGTTCAGGGATGCTAACCCAAACCTAATTTTTTCAAAAGGTATCTTTTTGACGCCTAACCCAAACCTAATTTTTTCAAAAGGGTATCTTTTTGACGTCTAACCTAACCTAAATTTTTTGAAAGGTTATCTTTTTGACGCCTAACCCAAACCTAACTTTTGGAAGGGTGTCTTTTGAGCGTCCAACCCAA
>NW_026267390.1:251738-253767 GCF_000697945.3 Frankliniella occidentalis | reverse complement strand
TCCAAAATTGCCGTTTTTACCTTATTTCGATGCATTTGGCGAAGTCAATCATTTTTACAGCGAACAACCGTAAAAACGGACAAAAATTTAACATTGTATCTTTATCGATGCTAAAACTGAATGACTAAGTAAAGAATCACTCGGTTTTTTTAATCCCGTTTTCATATTGCTACGTGACTTCGGCTTACACTCCTCCTCCCCCCTAGTGACCGATCGTAGTACTTTGCTGAACCCCCTCCCCCCACCCACATATAAAATTGGTCACGTACACCCAGAAAAACGAAAAGTTGTCTCAACCATAGAGTTATTGTTGAAACCTCCCGAACAGTACGATGGTTGTGTCCGATGTATATGGTTACCATAACTGTGTTACGCACGCAAAACTGAATGGTTCCGCCGTCTGTCTCAACCATATGATTTTGTGGCAGTAAGCGTCACTACTACCTGTCAGGACATAATTATCTTTCTGGAAAGTGTAACATCATGCACCCAATCATAAATCAGGACCACAAGGTGAAGGAAATCAAAACTAAACTTAGCAGGATAAACAGATGCGATCGGTAAACATAAAAAAAAATAGGAACGACAAACATTTCTCTTTTTTCTGTGCTCTGTGAAAATAAGGGCTTATAGACAATACTCTGGTGCTAATAGTCACTCAGCAGACACTCAGTGTCGATTTCGATTTCGGTTTGCAGCCGGCGGCTTAACACTATTTAGTAAAAACAAAACATTGCAAGTGTGCTTTTCAATTTCCCAGATATAAAACTTATTTAGGTAAATTTTTACGTGCTCTGGAATCATCTTTACATAATGTGGCGTGAACGGAAATAGTAAACAGACATGCCTTAAAACGTTTTGGACGAAATGTGAGGTTAGACCAATCTTTTGACTACACTATATTATATTTTTATCGTAATAGCTGCCTTAGTAGCTCGTTCATGGAGAATTTTTTGTTCGCGAAGTCGTTATTGGGCATTTGGTGAGTACTGGCATATTAGCTGCTACACACCCATTTCATTGTCTGTCAATTTAATCAGAGTACTGTCGTTTCTGTTTCTAGGTTCACAAAAATGTCTCGACAGCCAGTGTCAATTTGGATAAATCTGTTTCTATATACTTGAATGTTTGCTGGACGTAAATGAGCTATTATGACAGTTCAAGGTTGTTATGAGTTCTCACAAAACTCACATTCACAGTTTGCGTGAAGCAAACCGCCTAAAATTATGCCATTACTTGTGCGACACTTCAGACAATTTGAGGGCATTGCAAGTCATAATCAAACTTGGTGTCTGGATGACATCTAAGTATTTACGTTATCTCAGTGTTCAATTATAGATGTGTTAATACAAATTTGAATTTTCAGGTTCATATCTGACGCTACTTCTCTGGAATTAAATGTCCTTTGATTTGGATACATCAAGACTGCTATGAAGTCTAGCTGAGATTGCATCAAACGCAACAGGAGACACTACAATATCTGCACCGCATGTCTTTTAGGTTTGTTTTCGTTCATTATCCTTTCATTTAGTCTGCATTCATGGTTGGAAAAATCCTCTCACATCAACGGGAGCACAACTAGAGTAAGTGTTGACCTGGTGAACACTGCCAAGTGAGTAACTTCAAGTTGAATACATTGTGAGAGTTTAGCACGATTGTTGTGACTTGTCAGTGACCAGGGGCGAGCTGAGGCCGTGTGCGGACGGGGTAGTGCTGCTCCCCAGCCCGTTCATCGCAGTGCTCACTGAGCCCCATGCGCTCCATGCCGTGCCCGCGGATGGTGCAGAGAGGGTTGGGGAATGGGGAGGGGGGGGTGTCGCTGTGCTGCAGTAGCTCAGCACGATCATCGCCATGATCATCACCGCGGTCCTCGCGACCGGCGGAGGAATGGGATAGGGGAGGGGGGGGCGTAGCCAGGCGTCCTGCTGCAGGTGCCGCGCACCTCAGCACGATCATCGCCGAGGGGTGCCCAACTGAGGTAATCAGGTGTACACAGAGTAGGTAATCCCTGGTAATCACCGGTAATCAT
>NW_026267390.1:250012-251688 GCF_000697945.3 Frankliniella occidentalis | reverse complement strand
AAGGGTATCTTTTTGACGTCTAACCTAACCTAAATTTTTTGAAAGGTTATATTTTTGACGCCTAACCCAAACCTAATTTTAAAAAGGTATCTTTAGGGTGTGTAACGCACACCTCAATTGTTTGGAAGGATGTCTAGGGCGACAATTTCCCGCCTAAAACAAAGACGTGTTTAAACTTGTCTTATGGATGTGTTACCTAAACCTGTTCTTTGAGAGGGTATCTTTGGAGCGCCAAACACAAACCCAATTTTTTTTAGAGGGTGTCTGAAGCAGGGTGACAATCCCCCTTAAGGCAAAGACGTGTTCGGACCTGTCTTTTGGACGTGTAACCCAAATCATATTTTCAAGCAAAGCAAAGACGTGCTCGGACTTGTCTTTACCCGTGTAGAGCTGAAAAGGATAGATGTGTCGTGGAGTTGTCGTTTTTCGAAAGACTAATCTACTGCAAAATAACGACAAATATAGGCAGTAAATAACGGCAAAAATACGACAAACCCACGACAATTGCGTTTGTCGTGAAATTGTAATAGGTTTGTCGTTTTTTGGTCGTGAAAGCGTACATTTTTAAGACAAAATAACGACAAATCTACTTCAAATCCAGGGGGCGCAGAGCGCATCGTTGCCAGATTGCCCTCACCTCGCCGAAACCGTGACGTCATCATTGTGCCGTCCACCCGCCGCGCGGTTTGAACAGGCCCGCTGTTTTGCGCGGTTTTCGGAGTTTCGTTGTCGTTTGTTGCCGGGGGCACGACGAGAAGGGGAAATGTGATTGACAAACGACCACGGATTTGGATTACAGTCTCATGAAGTTTATTCACAACAGTCACTCCATCTCAAATTTATTGAGTGGCTCTGATAGATACATTACACCTAGGCAATCTAATTTGTAAATGACAGTCTGTAAGTCATAGATATCAATAACATCAATATTAAAAAATGTATCAGGTACCTCACTAGTATTACACTTAAAAATATGATTAAAAGACAATGACTCAGTTTGAAAGGGAATCACAGACACTGGTTTTACTACAGATAAGTACTACTTTGTTGGTGGGCATGCACATGAATCAGAACATTCACAAGAAACCTTAACAAAGAATTTTACATTCCCATACTTAATATACTTTCTTGTCTATATTTACAATAGCATGAAACTTTTCCTCCACGCTTGTAATTGTCTGACACAAATAGCAAACGGTCCTTCAGAAGTTTATTAAACACAATGGTTTTAGATGTTCCACTTACAACTCCTTCTCTTCTTAAAATGCCAAACACCCAAGCAGTATCATCAGTGACAGAAGTAAAGTTTCCAACACAATAAACACCGGGGGAAATTACATCAACAACTTTCAACCTGTACTTTTTTTTGAGGTTTTCACAAAATTGCTTTGCTGGGCCCTCTCCTAATTTGCGGACCATTAGAGGTAGGTGAGTAATTAGAGCTAATCTAGAATGTATTTGCAGTCCAACATGGCGTGTACCATGGACTAAATTTTTCAGTCTGCCATTCATGTCCTCAAACTGGAAGCAACTTACAGCCCATAAGGGGCCAAGAAGTTGAACTGATTGGTGCAAGTGTAAACACATATGAACATTGTGTGACACATTGTCAACACCATAAATATTCTCAAAGTCTTTTACAAACTGTTCCAAGAGGCTACCAGCAGATGTTATAT
>NW_026267390.1:249378-249962 GCF_000697945.3 Frankliniella occidentalis | reverse complement strand
TGGTAATCGCCGGTAATCCATGGTAATCACTAGGTAATCGTTGGTAATCACCAGGTAATCGTTGGTAATCACTAAGTAATCCAGCAAGGAAATTCCTAGAAATCTTTGGGAATAACTGGTAATCTTTGGTAATCACAGGTAATCTTTGGGAATCACTGGTAATCATTGGAAATCACTCTGGTAATCATTGGTAATCACTGGTAATCTGTGGTAATCAATGGCAATCTTTCGTAATCACTGGCAATCTTTTGTCAGTGGTAATCTTCGGAAACCCTTGGTAATCATGGGTAATCTTCGGTAATCTTCGGTAGTCTCTGGTAATCCTTGGTAATCATCACTTTTTGGTAATCAGGTGTACACCATTTTTTCGAGTTGGGCACCCCTCGATCATCGCCATGGTCATCACCGCGGTCCTCGCGGCCGGCGGAGGAATGGGATAGGGGAAGGGGGGGTGGGGGCGTAGCCAGGCGTCCTGCTGCAGGAGCTGCGGCACCTCAGCACACTGTAAAAAATTTATATAGTAGATTTCCTATAAATGTATCTGCAGCAATTCACATATACATGTATGGGAATTTTCCCATACA
>NW_026267390.1:238359-249305 GCF_000697945.3 Frankliniella occidentalis | reverse complement strand
CTCAGGACTTATGCTAGAAGAATTCAATAGTGCAACACCCTTTACAAACATGGCAAAATGATTGTATACTTCAGGTTTCAGTACATCCTGAAGAAGAACTGCAGACAAATAAAAGAGAAATGACCGCAACTCAGTGCCTTTCCAATGCACTAATTTCTCCACAGCTTGATGTAGCCTTTGGAGAAAGTGAGGTGGCGCCAAATCTAGCAGACGTGCACTCAGTACAGATATTTTGGCAAAAGCTGAAAATGGTTCGCCCTTAAAATCTTTATCGAACCAAAGTTTGAACAGTTGTTTCATACAACCCAAATAAATACAGTGGAGAGAATCAATAGCCGTTGATGCAAACATATTTTCCAACATAGTGGATAAAATAGTAGGGCCCTTTATACCACAAAATCGTTCCTCATTTCTCAATGTACCAGTTGTAAGAATAACCCTTTGTTCAACAGCATTAGCTACATGGGTTTTGTAGGATTCCATCTCTCTTAATGGCACATTTTCCACAAAAGGAAAAACTGTAGCATCTCCCGGTTTTATCCCCTTTATGGTGCAAACTGGGCAGGAATAGAACCCTGAGTAAGTCTTCATATTCAAGAATAAAGCAGTAGCAGGTGCATCACATGAACCACAGGTAATTTTGGCAGAAACCGTCTGCTGTTCCCTCTCTCCACAAACGTCTAACTTAATTCCTTTTTCTAGGGGCTTAATATCTTTATAAATTAGCAGTAGGTATATATTGGGATGTGGTTTCACAAGACCACCCCACAGACCTGCTATTAAAAGATTTTCACTAAGAAAGCGTTTCTCGGGGGGAAGTTCATTAACCACCAGATACACAGGCCTCAGAGAATAAGGAGTTGAATTAAAAATTTGCACACCATCGGTGTTCCACATTAGGGTGATAGATATACCAGTTTCATTAAATGTCTGACTCTGACTCTCTGCCTGTTTATAGATTTCCCCATCATATATGTCCTCTATATTAGAAGGATTTTGTTTGGCTCGAGTACTTTTGTAATGTAGGTCTTGTACAAAGTCTGGCCTTTTGAAAAATCTAGACAGTTGAGAAACTAAAGGAAAAGTAATAAAATGATGAACATAACGGCTTTCATCAGAGCAAGTATCACACAGATCTGACACAGATGTTCTTGTTTTGTAGCAGACACTGCAAAAATGATGAATATGCACTGGCTCATCTAAGTTCTCTAACATCTGGGACACAGAATAATTACTCTTGAAAAAGTTGTTTGGCTGTGGTAAGTGCAAGTCTATAAGTGATAGTAATCGTCCAAGTCCAACGCCACTGATTTGCTCAGATTGAACAAATGATAAGATTGAGGTCAAACTATCAAACTTATTAATGCGGGCACCGGGGTAGAGTGGTAACTGCTGGTCACTTGGAATTGCTTCCTCGCTGTCTTCTATTTCTGCGTCATGTGATTCCTCTTCCTCAACAAATTCCTGGTCCATGAGAGAGAATCCTAGTGGGTCAGTCAGGTGAGTACGATCCTCTACATCAGTATAGTCCCAGAAATATTCTGTACAAAATAGAAATAAATAAATTAGTATCCTGAAAACAAATTACCAAAGTACTTAGAACAAAGAAATAAGAAGTCTAACCATCGCCAAAACAATCTTCATCTTCAATCCCAGATGAGGCCTCCACATTCTCATCCAGACCACCTCCGGAAACCATTGCACTCTCAGAAATCTGTTCATCATGCCCTACTCTGGAAACAAGTCCTGGGGAGACGTTGGGAATTCTCTTGGAATCTGTAATCAAAACAAATAGAACTTATAACTCAGAAATTAGTTAAAAATGATTCAAAACTGTAATTATTTTGACAATACGCACGGCTTTCCTGAGGCACTTGAAGTGGCGCAGTCTCTGATTCATTTCCAGAATGTAGCACGGTCTCATCAGAGCAGCTTGGCTGCGAATCAAAATTTACTGATGGGAGGCCCACGATGACAGGCGGTATTGCCAAATCAGCAGGAGTACAGCTGGTAGCTTGTCTTGTCACACGCAGAGTGTGTACACTTGCAGAATCTAAATGGACACAAAACATGATTGGTTTTAAAACCTAGCCAAGGAATAAAAAGTAGCCTGAAAGCTTAAAATTGAAAGTGAATAAAATATCTTGCCTGCTTGCCGTGGACGTTTTTTGGGTGGTGGTAGGGTAAGATGCAAGTGAGCATTGTCCTCTTGTGAGCCCAAGGTTAGAGCGCTAAAAAAATACAAATGACGTGATTACTATTTCAGACTTCAAGTCGACCGACTATCAGAGGGGCTCTATAACCTAATCTAAACTTGCCTTGCATCCAAGCTAACACCACTGGAGTTTGCAGCAAGGTTTTCTGTGTCGTCATCGTCGCTCTCACTACGTTGTAAGGCAGATGCCATAACTCGAAACTCTCTACTGGTAGTAATTTCCTCCTCGTCGCTTTCCATTTTCACAAACGATTTGGCGAATGTTGTCAGTCGGCTAGGAAAACAAAACGGCCGTCGGCGGCGGCGGGCCGGGCAGCGCCGCAACAAAGAAAAGAAAGGTGTCCGAGGCGTTCATAGAAGCCTGTGTGTTGTTGCCAACTGCTACAAATAAAAAGACGACCCGCTTTGTCGTTTTCGAAAAACAAGAGGACTGTTTCAGTAATGTTGTGTAGAAAATATTCATTGTGTTTTATGAACGTATTGAATACTTCAACAGTCTTGCGACGTCATACTTTGTAATAAATAAAAAAAAAAGTCTCGCAGTTGCTGTTCCTTTATGCACGTTTCCTACGACACAGCTGTGTTTACATTCTGATTCTGGTTTGAACGCCCCACTTGACCATTTGGATTTGGTATTGTAATTGTTCACAATCTTTCACGATGCCTCCTCATGTTCGTATGGAATATTTCCTTGTGTTCACGAATAATCCACCGGCGGCTGATGTGCGCGAAGACTCGATTGTCAACAAGGATCCTGATGGAATGTGTTCGTTTCGATGGATTCCAAAACCCAAAAAAGATCCGGTGGGGGAACAAGTCATCGGAAAAATTGTGCGACAGGGTATGTCAAATTTCCTGTGCTCTGTGAAACCTCAACATTTTTTACGGTTGAGCGGCTGCAAAATTGTTGTTTCATTGATTTAATACAAGTGCATTTCCTTTGAACACACTCTTTCAATCATCTTTGATTTGAATCTTGAATTCTTCATTTTCCAGGAATGCAAAAGGATATGAAAGTCCTTAAACTAGATGAAAAAGGGGCTGTCTTACCACGGGGGACGCCTGGTCTCGGGACCAGGAAACAAGAAGTAGAACGGGCAAGGCTAAGGTCTGTTCATGCTCAAGCACACAACCTCCAGGATGTGGCCCAAGGCCTGCTAAATGCTGGACCCGGTAGGACTTCTAATTTTAAAAAAAATAATCATAAGCTTCCAATGTCAGTGTGTATCAAAGTATCTAAATATAACGGTTTTGTACAGATGGACTTTGTGACAAAAATTTGTCACCAGTGCTTCGTGTGAAAAGATTGCCAAGGAAAAGGAGTAAGCAGGCAATAAAGCGGGTGCAGAACCAACTAGACAACCTGCCCTGCTTCAAAGCAACTTCAGGCAAGGTAATCTTTTTATTTTGCTGTGTTGGGTACAAAAGAAATTTGTCACACGTTTATTGTATTATGCTCAATTTATTGCAGATTGAACTTTGGACAGACTCAGGCGTATACTGCTCGGTTGGCTTCCTGACTACTGCCAGGTTCAGATACGGGTTACGCCCTTGTGCTCTCTTCAGGACAATTTTGAAGCATCTGTTTCCTGTGAAATACCGTCTCTTAGATGGAGTTGGGGTTTCAGGCAAGCGGTACTGTGCCAGGGTACCAGAGAAACTGGTAGACTCAATAGTGTGTACGTTTCAGAATTTGTTTCCGATCAGAGCTGTCTGGTTTTGTTTTCTTTCACACTAATTATCAATACTTTTATTTTTTTCAGTGTACTGTCAAGAAATTTACAGGAGGAAAGGGGGCATAGTAGATAATATTGAGCTGGATGCTCCAACAGTTTTAAAAAATCTCATTTCAAACACTAGGAAAAGGCACGGGATGGCTATTAATTTGTTGGAAAATCTACATATTAGTGAGGAGGCTGAGACTGAGCCTTCAACAGTAATGGATACCCCCGGCTGGATAAACCCTGCTCCTACTTCAATGGAAACGGATATCAGAGTTGCCCCTGCACCTACTTCAATGGAAATGGATATCAGAGTGGCCCCTGGACATGGTTTTCAGATGGTAAATAATTAACATTTCATTCTTTGTGATCTGTGTAATTTTTAGATTTTACATTAAGTAAGGTCTAACATTCTGCATTTCTTTCTTCAGCAGACAGAAGGACACACACCACTGACTCCATCACCAGTCGTATCAGAGCATGGGTATTCTGCCCCAGGAGCAGAAATTATATCTATGCTCAACTATGGTCCAAGTCCACCACTGGCTGTGCATGTCCCCATGAGAGACTCTGAAGCTATTTTCATGGATATTTCAGAGAGTGTTGGAACAGAGATTGAAGTGGGTTTTGATAAAATGTAATGATTTTGTGATGCTAGTTTTGACATTTTTGTGAAGCTAATAGGTTTTTTTTGTTATTGTTGTTATTTCTTAGTTAAATTTATGTGTTGACCAGAGATTTTATTTATTTACTGTTGACAAGATGCAGAGCTTATTTTTTGTATAATATAACTCATGATAATATGTTTGCACTGATATATTCATGTATGAAATGAAATTTAAGTTTATTTAAGTTTGGGAATTCGTGCATTGTTTGCATTGCTTTATTCATGTATGAATAAATGAGACTGAAATCCAAATCCGTGGTCGTTTGTCAATCACATTTCCCCTTCTCGTCGTGCCCCCGGCAACAAACGACAACGAAACTCCGAAAACCGCGCAAGCAGCGCAAACCCGCAAACCGAGCAAAACAGCGGGCCTGTTCAAACCGTGCGGCGGGTGGACGGCATAATGATGACGTCACGGTTTCAGCGAGGTGAGGGCAATCTGGCAACGATGCGCTCTGCGCCCCCTGGATTTGAAGTAGATTTGTCGTTATTTTGTCTTAAAAATGTACGCTTTCACGACCAAAAAACGACAAACCTATAACAATTTCACGACAAACGCAATTGTCGTGGGTTTGTCGTATTTTTGCCGTTATTTACTGCGTATATTTGTCGTTATTTTGCAGTAGATTAGTCTTTCGAAAAACGACAACTCTACGACACATCTATCCTTTTCAGCTCTACACGGGTATTTGTGTGTAACAGTAATCAAATTTTTTGGAAAGGGTGTCTTTTGTGTGGGTAACTTAAAACTAGTTTTGAAGCAACGACGTGTTCGGACTTGTCTCTTATGTGTGTGAAACTTAAACCTATTCTTTTCTGTGTAAACCGAACCTATTTTTTCTGAGAGGGTATCTTTTGAGCGCCAAACACAAACTTTTTTTTTTTTTTTGTAAACAGTGTCTGTTTTGGTGTAACTAACCTAATTTTGCTATGGGCTGTCTGAAGGGCGACAAACTCCAACCAAACTTTGTCATCTCTCTTTGAAATTGAGATCCCATTCATCAAGTTTTTAAAAAACACTTTTTTTTTCTTAGTTTCAAATAAGTGTTTTTATCTTTTTTTGTGTGTAATTAAATAAGTTGGTATTCAAACCACAAACCTATGCGTTGAGCGTTTTGATGTGCACAGGATAGTGTTTGGTATGTGTTCCCCCTGTCGCTCAATGGCACTTTAGGAAGACAGTCGAGGCGTGGACACCCTAGAGTCCCAATGTCTATGACACGAGCGTTAGGCACTATCCCCTGGAGGATTACCCTCTTCTCCTCACCCTTCACGTACAGGTCAGAGTAGATAATTGTTGCCAACTGAATGCAGTCGTGACACTCTGAGTATGGCCTTGTGCCTTGCTCCCATGTGAGCCCATGAATGTGTTTGGTAATGTAGTCATTCTGTCTGCGCAGCCGGGATGGTAGCCAGCGGGCGGAGTAGGGCGGAGCAAAAATCTCTGTGTAGCTCCTAGCAAAGTAGGGATCATATATACTAAATCCTTTGATGATGTACTTCCCACTACTATCCCTCAGCATTTGCATGTCGCAGAAAGCATACGACATTTTAGAGTGAATCGAGCGAAGCCGAGGGCAGTCCATGATGCTCACACCAGAAGACGAACCGAAGGAATGACTGGTGAGCGCGAGAGCCCTTCTTTTATACGTACGTTCGGCCACTCGAGGCGCCACCTATCGGAGGGTGTGAGAAATGATATTGAACTTGTCTCAACCTGTCAGGCATCTGCGCGCTGACTAGCCGCCGAGCCACGAGAGAGAATTCAAATTCTATTCATGCTCTCTCTCTTTTTTTTTTCAGTGTGTGAATAATAGTCAAGGGATTTGCCATCAGATGCCTTTAAACTTAGGAAAGTAACTTAAATCTAAAAGAAAGAACTTAAAACTAAAGAAAGTAACATAAATGATCCATTAAACTTTGCAAGTGCATTTTTAAAAAAAAGCTCACACTTGCATATATGTTTTAGTATGCTGATCAAAACTCTTATTTTAAAATAATAAAGAGAAAACTGAAAATGTTTTGGGGTTTTTTCAAAAATTATATTAGTTTTTTATTTTGTTTTGTGTGTTGTTTTTTGTTTTTTTAATGCACTTACTGTCCCATAGCCGAGAGCAGTTTTTCTTTGATGCAATCAAGGTGATAGCAAATGAGTTCTCTTTTGAAAACTTCGCGGAAGGGAGCGTGGGTGTCTGTCTTAAAGATATCATTCAATAGTGTTTCTCTCTCCTCCCCTTTAAGGTCAAGGAAAGAGGAGGGAGTTTTATAGCCCTTTTCGAAGGCTATGTCCTTACATTTGTTTACGTAATCAGGGAAATATCTTCTGGCCTTAACACCCAGACAGAAATTTTTGTGGAGTGTGTAATTGAAAAGATAATTTAGCTTATGATTCATGTTCCATGAAGTTTCGGCTAGAGTTATTTTGAAAGGGGAATCTGAACGTTGAATGCAAACGTGAGCCCACTTGTTATTTTTTTCATGGACTGTTACACTGACTGACACTCCGCCCAAAGTGAGTGGCCCCAGAACAGCTTTAGCCTGCAGACTTTCTTTAACTTGTTTGTGAATAGGATCTGAAATGAGATCTTCGAACTCATCTGTTGACATTCTGATCCAAGTTCTTTGCCCTCCCATTCTCACATCTCCTAGAAGCAAAACATATGGAGTGAAGTTGAACACATCAAATCCAATCCTAACCGTTTTTGATGCTGACTGTGTCAAATTATAATTTTTGTAGGAGGACTGCATGGGCAGTTCAAGTAGATTTTCAGGCACGATTTGTGGTTCCTGATAGAACCCCATAGCTTCTTGCAGCATACGATCAACGTCAGGACCATAAGCCTGATTCCAAATTTCGTTTGAGTCTCCTAACTCGGGCTCCACATAATACCCCGAACCATTGAAGACAGGTTGATACCCGTCCACAGGGAGATCAGGGGCCGATGCAGCCAACTGGGCGAAGCTAGTGGCGGAGCCAGAAGGGGTGGTAGTGGTGGCCTCCTGGACGAAGCCAGGGGCGGAGCCAGGGGCGGAGCCAGGGGCGGAGCCAGGGGCAGAGCCAGGGGCAGTAGGGGTGGTAGCGGACTCCTGGACGGAGCCAGGGGCGGAGCCAGGGGCGGTAGGGGTGGTAGTGGCCTCCTGGACGGAGCCAGGCGCGGAACAAGTAGGGGGAGTGGGGGTGGAACCAGAAAGATGCGCAGACTGGCCATAGCCGAAACTAGTTACCTGCCCGAAGTTGAAGGTAGGAGGAGGACGGAAGAAAGGAAGGGGAGGGCCGTAGTCTCCTTCATCCTTACCAAGACCCGCGCCAGGATCAACGTTGACAAGGGCGTAAGGATCGTCAGACACCGCTCTCTTCTTGCGAGATGCGGCGCCCGGTGCGTCGGGAAAGAGCCGGCGCTTAGAGGGTTTGGTGGAAGGGCGTTTGGAAGTCATAGTGGCACGAAGACCAAGAAGAAGTGGCACGAAGACCAAGATGTGTCGATGTGAACTGTGTAAGCCGAAGCGAAGTAATGATCTCTCCGCTCCGGCAGCGCTTCATTTATACCCGCGGAGCGCCAGCAGTGGCGCTGCCTACCGGCCGGTTTGGAACTACGGGGCAAGTCTGAACTTGCTTTCGCCGGGCCCACTACTACCGCATCGCGCCGCCACCGCCCGCCCGCGCCATTCCCGCCGCCCCGCGCCGCCCCCGCCGTTCCCGCCGCCGCCCGCCGCCCACGCACCGGTTAGAACGCGTTCGCCCCGCCGCCGCGCCGTTCCGGCCGAGCCGCGCCGCATGGTGCGCAACCGGCGCACCGCGCTGAGTGCGCAGCGCGCCGGTGCCGCGAACACGTTGGAACAGGTAGGCTGTATAGACATTTGACTTGTTTTCAAATTTAAGTTTCAAGCATCGGTAGTTGATCATAAATCCAATTGCGTTTAGCAATGAGTTAAATGCCCTTATTTGTACCTTTTTTTACAGCCAAGTGTTCCTCCTGGGCTTAAACTGAACAGTTCATTCTCAACATACGACGAATTGTATGCTCTTCTGAAGCAGTTGAGCGAGCTGCAGCTGGTGCCGTTTACCAAGTATTGCACGGTGCCAGTCAAATCTTACAATGCCAAGCATGGCAAGGCTTTGCCTGACTGTCTGCAGTATCAGAGTTTTACTTTTGCCTGCATCCATTATGGCAAAAGGAGGGAGAATAGTAAAGGCATCAGACCTAACCAGAGGTAAACATAATTAAAAATCTTTTAAGCACTGTATGAACCCTTTCTTGAATTATTTTACCGTGTCATGTCATAAAATTCTCAACTACCTCTCAAATAAAACACTTACACAAAAACTAGACATATTATATATTACATGTATGGGAACCGTGTAGAGAAGATGTCATTTGCTTGGTTTGCTTTCTTTTTTTATTAAATATTTTCTTCCCAGTCTTTTATCATTTCCAAAGTGACCCAAAAGTCGATTTGTATCTAATTTTCAGATTAATACCGCCTCTACTGGCTATACTGTAATTAGTGGTTAGGGTATTTGTTCACAGTATGCATACTGTAAACAACATTTAAGGCCCTTGTTTGTTTGCAGTATAATGTAACCGGGGCGTTATACTGCATATACCACAAAGGGTCTTTATGTGCAGTAAGAGCTTACTGCAAACAGGATCGAGGGTGCTTGACCTTTCTGAAAGAATACGCTTCTATGGCTTTATTTAACACGAATTGTCAATTTGGTGCCTTTCAGTTTTTTCTATGCAGTAAACATGGCATGGCGGGGTGCATATCGGACTTTACCAAGATGGGTCGAGGTTTGTCCTCAGTTCCACGCCTGCCGACTCGATGAGAACGGTCTCTTTGAAATACCAATACAAGCCTCGAGCCGACTTCTTGGACTAATTCATCTGTCTTTTTGCCTTCTTCCTCTTTGACACCTAAAATGCGGAGGTTATTCCTTCTGCTATATTGTTCTCATCTAGCCTGTCACTCAGTTCTTGGATTTGTACATCTTTTTCCTTCAACTCCCTCCTCAGCCCCTATTGATACTGCTGTATGTGGGAGGCGGGCACTGCTATTCACAGGTTGGCAGCGCTCACTTGTTTTGAAAAGGTAGTGGAGTGTCTAACCGCGAAATGAACACCCAGTCTTATTTTCAATATCAAAGTTCAACACAGGGAAACGTCGAGGTAAGTCACTTTCACAAGTCCGTTGCACTTTAAATCACTGCACAGTGACTCGCCCACAGTAGTCCCTACTGCACCTCACCTTCCAAAGTAACTCAAAACTACAAGCCGGGTTTCGCACGGCAGTCGGCCATGACACCAGAGAGAGAGAGAGAGAGAGAGATAGATAGAGAGAGAGAGAGAGAGAGAGAGAGAGACCAAAGGGAAAATAGACGACCGATAGACGTCTTTAAGATGTCTACGTATAGATCGAAGATGGTCTAATCTTATAGACGTGGAGCAAAGACGTCTAACAGATGATCGGGGCCCTACGTAATTCATGGAAAGTAAACGAAATGTGGGTCTTTCTTACCTTACTTTTCCACAGTAATTTTGTCTAAATTTATGTGTGATGAATATTTGATGCACTGGATGCTTTTTGTTGAAAGTATGTACCTGTTGTTGCAGGAAGAAGTTTCTCAGAGGGATATTAATAAAGCAGAAATAATGCTCACAACATTTGTCACTGCACTGGAAATGCAAGTGTGTGATTTCTTCCATTTATATGACGCCAAGCATGTACCCGGTCTTCCTAATAAGTAATATTTTAATAAGAGCGTGCCCACAAGTTGGTCATTGTGGTATAAGCAACGCTACCCATCTTACCATCTTCCTTCTAATACTTAATATTTTAATTAGGGCATAACCATGATGTGGTCATGCCGGCTGATGATCACAATGTGGTAACTGTGGACCACATGCAACGGTACCAATCTAATTTCCTTGCTCCTAATAATTAATATTTTAATCAAGGCATGACCACAAGGTGGTCATGCACTGTTAAAAATAACTGTCACCTGACGACATACTGCGGGATTGATACTCCTGTTATATAACAGAAAATGATGTTTTCATATAAACCCTCTCGAAACTTGTGATATTCGGCTCATATTGGCCCACAACAAAAATTACTGCGTATTACTTTGCTGTACATTTACAAGAAAAGAGAAGTTAACTTTGTTAGCAACTCATTTCGTTCCAAAACTGTACACTCGTATTAGTACAACTTTTTTTACAGGAGCAAAACAAAAGTTACTGCTGTTGCCTGGAAACTTTGTTTTTTAGCCCGCCCTTCTGCTTTTAAAAAAGCATTAAAGCGGGCTTATGCAACCGCTCTCGTGTCCGTCCGTCCGTCCGTC
>NW_026267390.1:231471-232819 GCF_000697945.3 Frankliniella occidentalis | reverse complement strand
AACCGCAACCGCGCAGTGTGATCGGCTCAACCGCCACCCGCACCCTCACCCGCACCCGTCAACCGCCCCGAGAACCGCTAGTGTGATTCGGCCTTTAGGCCGTCCCGCAATAAGTGAGCTGCCAGGTGCCCCGCAGCGGCCGGTAAAAGCAAAGCAACGGCGAGGGAAAAACATACGGCCGGTAAAGGCAGATGACACCTTAAATACCCTTAGAATAAACATAAAGAATGTATTAGTAACATTAAGGTGTCAGCTAGCTTTTACTCTCGATACGAAAAGAGAACAAAATAGGGACCGGAAAACAATTTCTTTGGCGCTGCGGGAATAGTGTCCGAGTGCCCGAGTGCCCGAGGGTCGCACTAGGCCCCTCCCTTCCATTGGCTAACAATGCAAATAAAACTGCGCCGGCGCAGACCCCCCGCCCAACAATACTGGGCCACCGACACCACCGCTCTGCCCACCGGCCCCCAATCTCCTCCTTTCCGCTATTTCGCGTCCAAAAAATGTGTTCTTAAGAAAAGAACGGTACTTAAAATTTGAAGTCCTATTTGTTCCTTAAAACAATAAAATGGTCTCAAAATTTTAAGTACTGTTCCTAATTATTCCTTAAAACAAGAAATTGGTCTCAAAATTTTAAGTACCGTTCTTGAATCGAGAACAAATTTTTGGGGATGCGACGAATAGCAAGATTGCAAGTAACACGCACAAATGACAGCTGGATATAAGAGAAATTTAGAACACAGACCGCAGACCTATTCTTAAATTTGAATCATCTGCTTTCAAGATCGAGTTTTGATTGAGATTTTTAGCAGATGAAAAACCTTTTGACTAAACGTAAAGAATAGATAAGTAAATTTAACGTGTCAGCTAGCTTTTACTCTCGAAACGGCAAGAGAATCAAGCGGAGACCAGAATACAATTTCTTTAGGGCTGGCGGAACCGTGTCCGAGTGCCTGAGTGAGTGTCGCTTCATGCCCCTACCCTTACCCTGCTTAACAATACAAGGCTCCCCGTCCCCCTCCCTGCACAACAATACTATCTGACGCAGACCCCTGTGCCCGCGCTTTTCAACGCCGCTTGTACGCTGAAATTGCAAATAACAAGCAACCAGAAACAAATGACAACTAAATCCAGGAGAAAAATTGAAAACAAACTTATTGGCTGAGCGATTAGCGAAGCCTATTACTCCGTCTGGTCGGAAAAAACTTTGTCTGTCTGTCTGTCTGTGTGTGTGTGTGTCTGTCTGTCTGTCTGTCCGCACGATAACTCGAGAACGAATTGAGTGAGCGACCTGGGATTTTTAGGGTCGTTTTGTGTCATAAAAAGACAGATCGAGTTCGAAGATGAG
>NW_026267390.1:227989-229447 GCF_000697945.3 Frankliniella occidentalis | reverse complement strand
AAGTTACTGCTGTTGCCTGGAAACTTTGTTTTTTGAGAATTCAATTAACGCTGCTTTTTTACAGTTATGCCTGTAAAAATACAGTATGTGCTGCTAACAAAATGAATCACAGCTGCGTTGTAAATTTACAGGACTTTTTTTTAACAAAGTGCCCTCTGATCATCACAATGTGGACATGTTGTCTGATGAGCACAATGATCACCGTGTACCACGAGCAACGCTACCCATCTTACCTCTTTCTTCCTAATAATTAATATTTTAAGTGAGACATGATCACAATTTGGTCATGCTGGCTGATGACCACAGTGTGGTCATTGTGGTCCATGAGCGATGCTTCCTGTGTTACCCCCTCTCTTCTTATAACTATGGGCATTACGACAATGTGGTGTCACGAACAGCGCTACCCTTTTAGCTGTTGTACAAGCAGTGATACTGGAAGAATCATCTGCTATAAGCGTTAACAATTCTTGTTACCTGTGATACGAACCCATAGTTGGGGAAATTTAGTCTCTTTAGGTGTTATAGGAACTTCAAAGGCACGCAAAGCATTCTTAATGGTAGACGCGCGTTAATGTGATGCTGAGCTAAATGTGCGTCTACCTTGGCTTGCGGCGCCTCTAAAGTTAAAGTTTACCACAAGTTTAATCCAACTAGCAGCTTTGAAATCCCTGTGATGCCCTTATTCCTTCTCGGTCAGATCAAGTCTAAATGAATATGGCCTCCAAAAAATGAAATAGTAGAATGCTGTGAATTGGAAGCTAAGTCAGTGTGATTCAGAATTAAAATTAAATTTTATAAGAAAGTTCAAAATTATTTACAAATAAATGTTGAGAATCAAACTTATGTCCTTTTAATCTTTTCGGCAATACATACTACTCACTTATTACCAAATTCTGAATTGAATTGAAGGATTCAATCGAGGGGGTTTCCACTCTCCAAAATCGTGGCCCGACTACTCCCTATTACCTCTATTACCCACCCAAGTAGCATCTGTACTGCATCCTGTACACCGAAGTGCAAGAGGGCGATGAGCTGACGCCGGCGCAACCAGGTAACTCCGGGGGAAGGAGGGAAGACAAGACGACATGTCTTCCCTCCTGCAGACGCAGCGCGAACTAGTGGAGCTGGGAGGAACCTCGCCCCCACTCGGCAACGCCTCGCCCCGCCTACAGGGTACGTTAAGCCCTAGGAAAATAGACGACTAATAGGCGTCTTTAAGATGTCTACGTATAGATCGAAGATGGTCTAATCTCATAGACGTGGAGCAAAGATGTCTAATAGATGATCGGGGCCCTACGTAATTCATGGAAAGTAAACGAAATGTGGGTCTTTCTTACCTTACTTTTCCACGGTAATTTTGTCAAAATTTATGTGTGATGAATATTTGATGCACTGGATGCTTTTTGTTGAAAGTATGTACCTGTTGTTGCAGGAAGAAGTTTCTCAGAGGGATATTAA
>NW_026267390.1:221754-222534 GCF_000697945.3 Frankliniella occidentalis | reverse complement strand
GTGAATGTGGTGGTGTTTGATGCTTGGCGAATTGGAGAAGGCTGTCTGCTGTCTCGGCAACCTCTCAACCGGCTCAAGATGGTGTGATAAATTGATAAATTTCGTATTTTGCTCCGTATACCGTGTTTGATCCTGTCATCGTCAGAATGGTACGTTAATAAACTGCAGTTACTCTCTATAGCTTTCCTAGCAGAATAGTAAATTACTCTTGCTAATGCCTCACAAGAAACTGGTTCCTCGTAGCACGACCAAATAACCTGTGGTTTGCCATTCTAGAAGCTTAAATGGAATTAATTTTCAGGGGTGACTCTTATCGTGATTGTGTCCCTGAGTTTTGAGGTTTCGTCGGGACTCCACACCTGCTTAGAAAAGTTGGTGAGTCCAATGCGCCGTTGTTGCTGATTTCTGCACACAACACAAGTGGCAAGTTAACTTAACCTTTTTCTGTTTTTTGTTTTGATTTTAGACCGCTGTGCCATCCACTTTGATGTGAAGTCCATGACAGCTCTTAGCCCAACAACGTTCGTCTTTACACTGAAGGTTCTTCAAGATCAGTAAATTAATTTAAGATCAATAAATTCATTTAAACTACTTAGCCACTTGTTATTCTTTACCCTTTTATAACTGAAACGCCAAATCAAGGGATCGTGCTTGCCACAAGAGAAGAGCGAGTGTTGACAAAGCTTTGCCTTTTACTCTTCATTAAAGCTGGAACACATGCCTGGAAGAGGTGTATAATTTGTACACTAATGCTGGAAGGTTTTCATTTTGCAACTGGAT
>NW_026267390.1:219510-221139 GCF_000697945.3 Frankliniella occidentalis | reverse complement strand
TCTAGACATCATCAGGATAATCTAGACATTTGCCCCGTTTTAGACATTTCCAGACAAGTTCTCGACATGTTCCAAACGTGCTACTGTCTAGAACATGTCTAGAAGATGTCTGGAAATGTCTAGAATGTGTCTAGGCAGAACGTCAGGGAATAATGACGGAGTTAGCTGTTCTTCCCTGGAAGAACTGAACTTGAGCTACTTCCATCGATATGGATCGGTGTGATCGGTGGAACCCCAGCAGACTGACTGTGTGAACGGACCGGAAAGAGCAGAGAGGGAAGGCGGACTGGCGAAGGGAAAAAAATACCTAAACGGCCAGGGTTATTGCTCTGGGAGCGACGCGTAGTAGTCTTTTTTCTTGATGATTCGATAGGATTATTATAAATTACCATAAAAATAGGACAAGGAATCCGTTCTATGATTGTCGTAGCATCGGCTATTTTTAAGAAGAAATTATTTTACAACAACTCGAGTACTGACTGTTACAAGGCGCTGCCGCTGCCTCGAGAATTCCCTATATAAGGTCTGTTCTTTCTTCTTCCCTCATCTGACTTCCGCATCAGACGGACGTGACTCGCCGCGCCGTGGCTATCCTCTTTCTTTTCAGCTCTTGACTCCATCCACGTGAGGTAAGTTTTCGTTGTAACGTGTTTTGATTTTTGTTTGACTAGGAGTTTCGTGGTAACTCATAAAGTATGTTGTATGCATGACGATTCTAGACCTAATGGATTCCGGTGATCGACCTGACTCGGGGGAATTGAGGCAGAAGAGAATGCTTTACTATTCTCCTGATTCTTCTGCTGTTGCTCCGGATGTTCCACCGGCTGTTCCCCCAGCTGTTCCCCCGGTTTCCCCTGCCGGCACCTCACCGGCGGTGTCTGAATTACCCCGTGCATTGGATTCTCCAGTAGTAAGTGCGGTTTCTGCTGCCACAACTACAATTATTCCTCTGCCATCATCAGCTTCTACTATCACTTTGGTTGTTATGGCAGCTACTAGCGCTCACTGTAAGTTTTTGTGCCACATGGGGAATAATGATACTTAAATAACCATATAATCTAAACTTTAACCTTCCTATTTGATTTTCGACACAGCGGTATCGAATCCACCTGGTGAGGTCAGGCAGGTCACAAGGCAGGTTGTGTCACAAGGCACACAGACATCCCCTCCTAAGTTTTTGTCTTCACAACGACCTAGCAGCAGGCCTGCTGCAGCCTCAGCATCTGCATCAACTTCAACTGCACAACAAGGTAAACTGTTATTCGTAAATATTCAATGTCGTAGATTTTTAGTTATTCTGTAGGCTAGTTGTGTTTGACAGTTGGACTTGTTCATTCATTGACTGTTTCTGCTGCAACTGATTGCCATCTTTTAGAATGCAGCCCTAGTATTTCATACTCACTCGACTAAATCTTTTAGGGCATTTGGCTTATGCTCCTTGACACAATTACTCCAAAGTAACTACTTTTTTTTCTCTTAGGTTGTGATTTTTCTGATGGAGACGCTCCATCAACCTCCAGATTTGAAGGTGCCTGGTCTAGCTATGAGCCACCGGCCTCCAGAGACAGTGACGCTCCATCAACCTCAAGGTTTGAAGATGGCCCGTCTACCTCCAGACCATCAACCTCC
>NW_026267390.1:213082-216495 GCF_000697945.3 Frankliniella occidentalis | reverse complement strand
TTGCCTTTTACTCTTCATTAAAGCTGGAACACATGCCTGGAAGAGGTGTATAATTTGTACACTAATGCTGGAAGGTTTTCATTTTGCAACTGGATTCTCAGGGCGGCTATGCTGTTTACTGGTAAGTTGTGCCAAGTGAGGCTGTTTATTCAGAGTGAAGAGAAACACTGCAAGTTGTGCTACTTAGTAATCGAAGCTAGTTACACACAGAAACCACGTCATTCAAAATTAAAGAGTAATTTTGTCTGGGCATCCTTTAGTCTCAACCACTTTAGAAATAAATTCAAACTGTTGGTAGAATGTCGTATAATTTGACAAGAGATACAAATACAAAGCTGTAAAATATGTACAATATGTACACACAGAAACCACGTCATTCAAAATGACTTTGAAATAAATTCAAACTGTTGTTATAAAAAAGGTACATGTTATAAAAGAGATACAACGGTATAAATCATACTAAAAGATGAAGAGGCATACTATAACATGATTTTTGAACAATATGTGAGTTTCACTCTTCATTTAGATTGAATACAGTACTAGTAACTTTGGTATTGGAAGTGTGATACAAGCAATCAAATTGGCTAGGACTGACAACTAACCAGTGAGGCAACCAAAATCTACCACTAAAACAAGTGCAGAACAAAATCATGACCCACTGATGTGAAGATTTTGAACCAGTGAGATAAGAATCCCAAGATTGAGCGTTTCTTTGCTTCTCTCTTGATGACAAAGAACTCTGATAAGTGCAAGGAACTGAATTATGGAAACATTAATGAAGGACATTAAGTAATGTCAATAAAAATTACTAATCAATACACATTTGGAATTATTTTCAGCAGATCTATTTAGCCTAATAAAATTGAAACTTAATTTCTTTTCAAACCAACATAAAATGCTTATGTAAACGGTCAGTATGTCTTAAATAAAACAGCAATTACAAGCTGATTGTTTGAGCGTCACAGTCAATATCTAAAATCAAATTTATAAACAGTTACAGGTTGATTGTTTTAGTCACTGTCACTCTCACTGTCTGAATCCCTATCAGTCCTCATACCGTGGTTAAGTGCCCCAAGATTCACCCATGATACTTCCTGTAGGAAACGAATGGGGACAATTTCGTCCTTGACAAGCATCTTCGTAAGTCTAGTCACTTTCTTATTGTTAGCAATTGTCTTCCATCTTTGAGGTCCAGTAACAGTATTGCCTGTACCAATAGCACAATCATCACTTCTTGACAAATGTTCAAGTTGAACAAATCCACCTGAGAACCAAAATACAATCACTTTAATAATATTTATCAGAAAACTCAGTTCTTATGTAAGTAGTAAATACTGTCAATTACCAATGAGAGTCCAGATGTTGGGATGTTTTTGAGGAATTATATTTGCCAAAGATCTGTTGTCACTTTCGGAACAGTTGTTTGTTCTCTCAGGTTGATCAAAAACGGACAGCTCGTGAACTTTGGGCACCCACTCCCTCCTGAAGTAAGCAAATAGCTGAAGTTCTTCTGCCCAGCCCGATGCTTGGACCTGGGCCCACAAGTCTTCCACAGTCTTAGCAATCAATACAGGAGGAAGGAGGGGGACACCAGAGAGGGAGCGAATGTATGAGTGAATGAGATCATTGTCAGAGGCTAGTAAAGCGAGCCCCAGCTTTGTTGCTTTCCTGCCAATACACTACAAGAAAGAAAATGTGGTTAGATACAATGTGCCAGAGTTCCATAAATTTCAAAACGATTGAGCTTTGGTGACTTGAAATGAAGTTAATGGGTAATTAAGGTAGAGAGGCCCTTTAAATAAGCCAGTTTAACAAAGTTACAAAATTATTTTAACTCACCACACCAAAATGCCAAAGACATCCAACAATAGTACTGCCCGGAAAAACGCGCCTTAATGCATTTATTACTGCTCGTTCAAAATCACAGTGAATTCGTGCTGGACGCATAGTAGGGGCAAGGCTCTTCAGGAACTCAAACAGTGTTACATACGCAGCCTCTGAGCGACTTTGCATAAGGACACGTACCAAGCCTACAACCTGGACAGGAAAGAAAAGGAATCAATTTCAAGCAATTTTGGGTTTAATTACTGCAGTTAATCAACTTGTTACTCACAAAGCCACCCCGATTGGTCACTATGTTGTAGATTTGTCTACACTTCGGTTTCCTAGGCCTCTTTTTGAATGTCCCATCCATATGCAAATTAGGTTGATTTTGGAGAAGTTCGAGCATTCTCCCTGATACAAAAACAACTGATACTGTGCGGTTTGCTGGAAGGCCAATCACACCTTGGAAAATATAATCAGTGTTGTCAACAGTTTTGCATATTGCTCTCAAGTTTGGGAGACCTAGGAGCAACCCCAAATGAACCAGGGTCTTGGGTAACTTTGGGTAGTTTGCACATCGAGCATTGTGAAGGGAGGAATGCATTCGAGCCACTGTAAAACGGCCAGCAAGTTCAGGGTGAAGCCTGCACAAAATTCATCAAAAGGTTAAAAGAATGTTTTAATTAAGCTGCTTCAAACAGCATGTGGTCTAAACAACTATGAATTAGCAGTACACAAGCAGATTACTTACCTCAACTTGAAATCACGCAGAATTTTTCGAACACTTGCACCAGTTAAGCTGGTCCCCGCCTCTTGCACCATGTCCCGCCTTGTTGAAGCATCTTCTGGTAGCAGTACATCGCGAACACATGAGTGTGGGTGCAAATGCTTCAACTTGAGTTCTCCGTTTCCAATAATGCACAAAGCAGCGGTTCCCTTGCAATTTCCCTTTACCTTCCGGCACCTGAGTCTAATCCGTCTAGGGAGGACTTCCCGAACATGATAATAATATCCGTCCCCCACGTGAACCCTGACGTTCTGCTTAGACACATGTAGACATGTTCTAGACGTGTAAAACTAGACCTAAAACAGATGCGTTTTAGACGCATTCTAGACAGTCTAGAACGCGTCTGAGACGATGTCTAGAAGTGCCACTTCTTGACAGTGATCTAGAAACTGTCATTTTCTGTCTAAACAATAATTGTCGAAACACTGTCTAGAATAGATAGGTGCCGTCGAGAAAAGATGTCCAGAAGCGTCTAGATGGTGTCCAGGCTTAGGAGGCACCGCACGCGTCCCCGCCAGGGTCCGCGTCAGGACCCCGTCAAGATCAGTCTAGAATATTTCTAGAACTGTCTAGATCACGTACAGACAACCGTGGTTTCGAGGCCCCATCCATACCCGCCCGGGTCTGCGTCAGGACCCCGTCAGGATCAGTCAAGAATATTTCTAGAACTGTCTAGATCACGTACAGACAACCGTGGTTCCGAGGCCCCATCCATACCCGCCCGGATCCGCGTCAGGACCCCGTCAGGATCAGTCTAGAATATTTCTAGAACTGTCTAGATCACGTACAGACAACCGTGGTT
>NW_026267390.1:210145-211621 GCF_000697945.3 Frankliniella occidentalis | reverse complement strand
AGACTGGTTTATGTGACCATCTAAGATTTTCTTTATTTGACAACTTTACACTGTTTGCTTTTAACTTGTTCAGGTGATCGAGATTTTTTGGTCATATCGTCTGATGACGATGACAAGGAAAATCAGCTTCCACCACAATCACAGAGCAACGCGAGGTCTAAAGTAGGAGGAAACTGGCGTGAACTACTCTCCTCCACCTCTACTCATAGAGGTACTGTCAGGGAATCAATTCCATTAGAGTAAGCAGTAGCAGCATCACAAGTACTTAACTAATTCAGCTTTGTTCATAGGTACTGTGGATGAGAAACCACGTCGACAGAGAGGGCGGCCAAAGGGAAGTAAGAATCGGAAGACACTGAAGCAGGATGCTGCTTGTGCTTTATTGGACTCTGATTCATCTGATGAGGACAATCCCCTTGTCAAAGACCAGATCAAACGACCCCGTCTAGGAAGTAATTGGCGGGAAGCAACCATATCGACTGGAAGCTTACCAAAGCGCAGCAAGGGTCGTCCCAAGGGGAGTAAGAACAAGCCAACTAAGGCTGCTTCTCCAAAGAAAGGTATGCACTCATCTCCTTCCAATTGACAATGTCAATTCAGAAATATTGGTCTGGGTTCACTTGTCATCACTAAAACCTCTAGAAATTCCTTTCCACTTGAAGTGCAAAGTAATTCCTAGAAGCTTTAGTGATAACAAATCGTCAAAAGTTATTGTAAAAATGAAGGATATTTGTCTTAACATGCCTATTTCTCTTTTACAGGATTAGAATGCCATATTTGTAAGGACCCAGATGATGACAGTGCACTTTGCCTCACTGAATGTGGTCATCTTTTTCATGTGCATTGTTTGGAGCAGTGGGTTCAGACGTCGAACCAAAAGTATAGAACTTTAAAGGTTTGCCCGTATTGTGGCTCAAACTTTGAAAAAACTGTGCCTTTTTTTGGGTGATTGATTGCTCATTATTCGTTGCTCATTATTCGTTTTTAAATTAACTCAGTAGGATGAATTTATTTTATTGATTGTATCAGAGTATTGTATTATACTTAATTGTTTGACTGCGTCTTATTGTAAGAGATGCTGTAGAGTTGCTCCAATTTGGTTTGAGTCACAATTTCTAAGAAATATTGTACATATTTTGTATTTTGTATTTGTATCTCTTGTCAAATTATACGACATTCTACCAACAGTTTGAATTTATTTCTAAAGTGGTTGAGACTAAAGGATGCCCAGACAAAATTACTCTTTAATTTTGAATGACGTGGTTTCTGTGTGTAACTAGCTTCGATTACTAAGTAGCACAACTTGCAGTGTTTCTCTTCACTCTGAATAAACAGCCTCACTTGGCACAACTTACCAGTAAACAGCATAGCCGCCCTGAGAATCCAGTTGCAAAATGAAAACCTTCCAGCATTAGTGTACAAATTATACACCTCTTCCAGGCATGTGTTCCAGCTTTAATGAAGAGTAAAAGGCAA
>NW_026267390.1:197001-208215 GCF_000697945.3 Frankliniella occidentalis | reverse complement strand
CGCCTGGCATACATCCACCTAGGCCCCGAGTCGGGACGCGCAAAAATGTGAACAAAGATACGGGCCTTCGGCCCATCAACTTCCCATCATTTCGACTAACAATGCAGGGTTGAACATTTTTTCGCTAATTCTCGCTAAAAACTCCCTCTGGCGCCTAAATGGTTTAAGATAGAGCCGAACGGACGAAATTTTTGCCCAAAGGACTCTATTTTAATGAGGTACCCCTTAGGAAACTTAAAAACATTATTTGTGGGACCTGTGGTTTTTGATTTTTTTTAAAACCAATTTTTGAGCTAGAATGCTCTTCTTCGAACTCGATTTTGTCTTTTGATGATACAAAACGACCCTGAAAATCCCAGGTCGCTAGCTTAATTCGTTCTCGAGTTATCGTGCGGACAGACAAACAGACAGACAGACGCGAAACTTTTTGACCATCACTGGAGTAATAGGCTTCGCTAATCGCTTCAGCCAAAAATTCAAGGAAACAGAAAATGATAAAAGAAAATTGGAAAAAGGAAGGTAGACTTACCCGGCGAGAGGTCCAACCGGCAGGGCGGCAGAGCCCGCGGGCAAGCTGCACCCAAATAAGACACGCAAAGTCACCATATTCGGCGTTTAATTCATCGGAATTCCCTTGAGGCTCGGGGAGATCGCTAGTGATCAAGGCACTCAAGGATAAACCACCGGGATCACGAGGGGCCATCTTGAAAACAGAGATTGAACGAAAGAAAGGAAGAGGTACCGGATTTAAAAACTAGGTAGATGAACGCCAGACCACGTCTCGCGTAACAGGCTTCGCGGTATCTCACGAAACACTGTTACGCTGCGACGCGCCTGGCATACATCTGCGGCGCTGACACCCGAGTCGAGGAAAAGTCGTAAGTAGGCATTCAGCCCCAAAAGTCACAAATTTTGTTTCTTGGGGTTTTATTTTAACGAGTTATCCTACCGGAGACCATCAAATATCTGAGAAAAAACATAGAAATGTTTTGCGGTCATTTTCGTGTAGAAAAATTCCTCTGGTGCCTAAACGGTTGAAGATAGAGCCAAATAGCCGAAATTTTCGTTCATAGGGCTATAATTTGATGAGTTACCCGTTAGGAATCAGTAAAAGAATATTTTTAAAAAACCGTCATTTTGGAGCCTGTGGTTTTTGAATTTTTAAAAATGCAATTTTCGAGCTTGAATGCTCTTCTTCGAACTCGATCTGTCTTTTTATGACACAAAATGACCCTGAAAATCCCAGGTCGCTAGCTCAATTCGTTCTCGAGTTATCGTGCGCACAGACAGACACACAGACAGACAGACAGACGCGAAACTTTTTAATCATCACTGGAGTAATAGGCTTCGCTATCGCTCAGCCAACAAGCTGTTTTCAACACAGATCCTCCCCGTTCTCTCTCATTTGCGCTAAAAAATAGTAAGAAAATCACCGTTTTCTTTGGGTTTTTTCACTGCCAGTTGGTCTTGTGACTTACAGATGATTGGCGGGGCGGGCAATCTTCTTGCCACACAGGCGTGTAGATTTCCGGTACATCACCAAGTACGTAAAATTCACCTTGTGCACGCCACTCTTTTGACGAGACACAAAGATATTCCAGAATCTACCAAAGGCCCGTTGTTCAATTTACTCACGGTCACACGCCCACAGGCTGTCTGTAAGCCCGAAAAAACCCTTCTAGCAGGCCAAGCTTGTTCTATTCGGTGCTAGAATAGTTAATATTCTGTACTATTCGGTGCTTGAATAGTTAATATTCTTAATTTGTGATGGACAAGGAACGCAGAGTGAAACACACTTGAATGGGGAATACTCTAAGAAAGTTTATTATCTGTACCCTGGATGTACAGGGTGCAGTAACAAATGACAATCGACTAATGAGGGCCCAGAGGTCAGTTGTACCTCATAGCCCACTTTCATCAGTAGTCCAATGTGACCAGGCGTACCACTATAGTCACAACAAAGCAGGCTAATAAGCCGGCCCGGACCCTTCCAAGGCATGTTAGAATCGTAAAATAACGATTATGACTAAAATTTTAGAATGTAGTGTTCAAACAGGCGGCCCCGTTCTGCCAGCACAGCGCACTTTTGGAATATACTGGTCTAACCTTGAAAACTAACAAAAATAACCTTTTTGCAGTTTGGGAGTTACTGTCACGTTTGCCACGTGTCATATCTCGAAAATATATCTCATCACGTAATGTCGCTTCCGACACGTAATCATTGTCGCCACCAGATCATTCCATACTGACACCTGCTCCTATGTATCCATCAGTAGGATGGGAGGGAAATTGAATTCTACCAGCCATTTACTGGGACGTTACAATTCAAAGACTGTGCCACGTGTCACATTTGGTTCGAAAACTGACACAAACGTTGTACACCTGATATATGACCTAAGCTACGCATCCCATACATCTTACTAGTTAGGCAAAGGGAGGCAGGTTTCAGTCGCGTTCTGACAAATGTGACTTGATATTCTAAGCAAAGTGATGTGACACCAGTTGGATGTGACGTCACGGTGTTTAAATACCGCTTTCTGAACTGCTAAATCACGGATGAGCCAACATAGGCACGTAAGTCCACATTTTACTCATTTCAGGTTTTCGCTAGCAGTAAATTCTACAAACTGAGACGCATCTTTCTGTGTAACCGGATTTAAAATATCTTAGTAAACGGCCGAGATGCAGAGCAGTACCAAACAGCGAAAGTCCACCCTTGAGCCAACAAAGAAACGAATGTCCTCATTGGCACTGTTAAAAATTTTGGGGGAGACTTTACAGAAAAAGTCTAGGTATACTTAGTGCCAAGTAAAAGTCTGGTAAAATTACCAGAGTCTGTAAAATTACAGACACTTGTAAAAATAACTCCACAAAATTTCTGTAAAAGTAATACCAAATATTTCTGTAAATATTTTTACGAATGTTTCCTGTAATTTTTACCCACATTATTCTGAGGTAATATATGCAAGAAAAAAATATTTATGGCGACTGTTTTCTTGTTCCATATATTTCATAGTGAACCGCCGACCGGTTTCATCGGTGAAAGTGCTTGAACCTTTGAACTCTTGGTGGGATCGAACCCCCGACCTCGTGGTCGTAAGCCCGATGCCTTGACCATTGCGCTATGGCGCGCTCCGTGCAGGTAGCCTGTCTGTACTCCATATCTTCTTGCTTCCTACTATCCACGCGACTTTTCCTACGGTTAACTGCCCTCTCTCCTGATGTTGGTGAGTGATTATCCACAACATCAGGGGTCTTTCGCTGTTCGCTGTTTGAATGCACTAGCGTGCAACATTTAACACATTTTGTGGCCAATTTTAACCCTACTTCTTATTTGTTAGAAAAATTACAGAAAGTATCCGTAAAACTACAATACAGAGTATCTGTAACTTTACTAACACATGTAAAATTACCGGAGCATATGGGGATTTTTACAGACGCTTGTAATGTTACAGTAGTTTTTCGTGAAAAAGACCTACAATCTGTAATTTTACAGGAACTATTAATTTGATCATAGTATTTCGGTAAAACTAACATGTTCTGTAAAAGTACACTACAATTTCTGTACAAGATTACACGAATTATCGGTAAAATCACTATTATTTTTACAGTATACTAGTCCCCAATTAATCGTGTTAAGTGGCCCCAAGCCAAGCCATATATGGCTGAGAATTCTTCATAGTTGATTTCTGATCTTCTGATCTGAACCTTCCTTGGTTATTCCTGGTTTAAATTTAACACCAGTGATGATAATGTTATTCTGGTAACATTTTTGGTTGACCTGGCATGCCTAATAAATGTGCTGGTTAAAAAGAAGTAAGTTAACTTGTGTTTATTTCTGTGGTAATTTCTGAGTATTTTTAAAAGGATTTTCATTATTTGTCCCATTAAAAGGTTAAAGTCAACATTTTACTGTATAATACTCTAGTGCACATATAGAAAACAATACACAGAAATGTTTATACTGAAGCTTTTAAATAGAAAATAGCAGTCCACAGTTCTGTGGCAAATGGGAAGACTGTCGTAAGTCCACTTATGTCACAAAGTTACTTTTAAACGTATTCGTATTCAGCCGGTCTAGCTCTACAATTTACTTTTTAACAAAAACATGTCAGAGGCATAGTTTGGGAGGTAGATAGTGGTGAATTACGTCGTAACTCCAAATTAGAGGTTCATTTTTAAGCAAAAAGGGCGCGAGTCCACTTACGCCACTTGGCTTGAGAAACTTTGCAGTATCAGATGTCGTAAGTCAAGTTACGCCACTTTACCATATTATCGATTAAAATTTTAGTGGAACAAGTATACTTACGATGTTATGTTTTGAAAAAATGATAGTTATTCCATTAAATATTTTTTCTTTAGCCAGTATCCACTAAGCCCGTCTCAAAGCTAGACAATGTGCGCCTAGCATATATTTAACTGTCCTGCAGTATCCTTGTCTTCATCTTGATTGGAAATTTGTCGCAAGTGGACTTACGTCTGTCTGCCACAAAACCAGTAGAATTTCATTTGTCATAAGTGGACATACGCCACTCTCCCCCAAATTAGAACTAAAATCTTTTTGTCGTAACCCGATTTTGCTTGTGGAAGGTCACTACTAGAAGGTAAACGAATTTAGACAATTGCCTATATATTCAAAAGGTCTACGCTTACATTTTAAATTGTTTTGAGTTTGATATAATGCGGAAGACGTTTTCTCTGTTTCCTGAAAACTTAGTCCAAAAAACTTACGACAGTCCTCCCATTTGCCACAGAGTTTAGTCCTTTAAAAGAGCGAATGTCCATGTGTGAGCTAACAAAGGAACGAAAGTCCAGGTCTGGGCTAACATAATAGCGAAAGTCCAAAAAGCCTGTGGACTTTCGCTGTTATGTCAGCCCAGACCTGGACTTTCGCTGTTTTGCTTTGCGAAACCATGGACATTCGCTGTTTTACACTGCTCTCATGTGGACTTTCGTTGTTTTTGCCCTAAACTAGTGCTATTATAGTGTCTCTTATTAACTTTTACAAAAATATTTTGATACAATTTGTTTGCTGATAATTTTTACTTCCTATGCGTGCCAAGCAGATTTGGTTACCACTACAGATCTTCAATCTGGAATGTTTTTAGTGTCTCCTGTAAAATTAGGGTTGGTGGACTTACGCGCTTATGTTGGCTCATCATAATTGCGATGGTAGGGCAGTAAGTATACCCTAAAACCCAAAAGTCGGGGTACACTCCCCTGCACTTGGCCTCAGCACTCCGTAACCTGATTGTGAGACTTGCACACTCGGAAAACAAAGGTAGGTCTTAAAGCTCTTGAAAGGTGCTAAATTCTAGTACCTTTAGAATGGCACGGAAGTGTTGAAAGGCACGAAAATGCACTACCTTTACGGTATTCTAGTGTCTTTAAAGAGGTGCTAATCATTTAGCACCTTTGTAAAGACACTAAAAGTCACCATACCCCAAGGAGAGTGTTGATTTGAACCTTTGTTTTTCTAATGCAGGTACGGTTCGTCTCAGCACAAGGTGCAGTCAACCAAGTACACAAGGAAAAGCATGCCTACAACCATACACGAGGATGTGTGTGCCTACCAGGTCGACTGTTCGCATCATTATGACTGCAAAGCCCACTACTTCTAGTTCCAACATTAAACTGAAAAGCACGCACGTTTATCAATGTTGGTAGAAATCAAATGACTCTTCCAAAAGTTCTTGTCAATAGTGTAAACGCTAGGCAATTCAAACATGCCGTTTGCAACGACAGTATTGTAATTTTCGATTGAACCTTGGCCAATATCAGTGCCCAACAGATACGCTCTGCAAGTGCCTACCAGGTACTACAGCATCCAACCAGAACGGTGACATAGCCGACCCACTAGGCCAACACCTGATTGCTTCTGGATGCCAGCAGGCACGCTCCTCCCTTAGTCTACACGATTGGCTGTTATAGTGTACTTACTCCGCGAGAGCGCGGAGCTGAACTAAGAAGAACAAAATCGGATTGGGTTCGGACTCATGAGTCGTTGTCAAATCGAAGCAGACGACAAACTGCGTCGACAAGACTCCACTGTCATAACCGAAAACAATTAAGAGTTAAAATGAATCCTGAATTATACTTATGGTGCATGGGGGGGGGGGTACACCCCTTCTCGGCATGTTTACTTTAGACTGTCGACACTGCCCAGCCTTTAGCGTCTGCTGTATACTTACCCTCCATTGAACTGCCGATAGTTAATGTAGATAGGTTCTGCCGGGTTCTGGAGTGCTTCCCCCTAACGATTTGACTGAAGGTGATTCGGATTGAGTCAATAAGTTCTGCAGATACCAAGAAAGACGACTATGGGCAGACTAGTATGGACAGTTTAAAGTAAACATGGCGAAAAGAATGTGCCATAGGCTCTTTTTTTAAAAGTTACCCCTAGGAAAGTAATAAAAACAAATTTAAAAAAAAAAATACATTTTGCGACCTGTGGTTTTCGATTTTTAAAAGCCAATTTTTAGGCCAGAATGCTGAATACTCATCTTTGAACTCCACACCCAGAAAAGTATGTTCTTGATTTCTCCATGGACTTGAATTTTTGAGTAGAATTGTTCTTGATTTGAGCCAAAATACTTGGTATAAGAACAAAATTGTTCTTATACCAAGTATTTTGGCTCAAATCAAGAACAATTCTACTCAAAAATTCAAGTCCATGGAGAAATCAAGAACATACTTTTCTGGGTGCACCTGTAATACAAAACGGCCCTCAAAATTTCAGGTCGCTCTCAATTTCTTCTCGAGTTATCGTGCGTACAGACAAGCAAGAAACACACAAACAGAATGAACCTTTGCATCGAGGGGGAAATCACTTGCGAAATAGTTCTTGTACCTTTCCCCGAAATGGTCTGAAATAGAGGCGAAATAAAGGCGACATAGAGCGAAAGAGACCCGAGCGAAAACGTCGGTGAAATAGTAGCGAAATACCCCTGTAATACTCCGAAATAGCACGAAATATCCTGAAATAATCCGAAAAGGGCGAGAAATGACCAAAATGGCAAGAGAAATAACCGAAATGGCAGGATGAATAGCACGAAATAGCCCGTACGTTACGAACCCAAGTGATTTCCCCCTCGTGTTACATACTATTTTATTGGAAAAGAACGTCATGCATTTGGCATCCTGAAAGGAACAGCTATATTAGGCGTACTTTGAATGCCAAGTGTTTGGGTTCTTTGGATGCCAACTTAATTACAGAGTCGATTTGGCAACGACACTTGAGCCTGAACCCAATCCGTTTTTATTCTTCTTCGTCTTCGTTCCGCTCTGCGCTCTTAAAGAGCCAACCGTGCGACGCAACTGTACACAGCTTAAAATTTGTGCATGAATCGGCTTGCTTACAACCTCCATCTAATGTGAACGGTTTGGAAATTATGAGCGTCTAAAGCCCCGAACACCGTTGCGCGTATGTAGAGGGATGCAGTTTGCAAGATTAATACTTCTCAATGCTTCCTCCCATTCACGGCTAAAAATTTTCGCCCCCCTCCTCCCTGTCAGGACGTCGATTTTCACCAAGGGCACTCCAAATTAAGAATAACGGTATCTTTATGACTGTCGAAAAAGCCGTCATAAATTTACAACAAATTTGTAAGCCCGAAAAATGCCTATTGGGTCCCTGAAAATTAGAGAAACAGTGTAAAGGAACGCCTCCTCCAATCGGCTCCTTCCTTACTTTTGGCCCTCTTTTGCCGACGCAATTTGATTGCAACGACTTTTTCCAATTGAGAGCAGGCAACCACCTGGTCAGGAAACCCATTTCTCGGGGAAAATAAATTTCCGACCTAAACTTTTCTCACAGAGGCCGCCGAAAACGGGCCTAGAGCTGATTGTACTGACTTGGTTAAATTGTTTTTGAATTGAACTGAATTTTAAGCGATTTTATTTTACTGAATTTGGCCTGAATTGAATGTGAATTGTCTTGATTTAAACTGAATTGATTGAATAATTTTTAATAGGTTTGAATTATTTCTGGGTTGTATTGAATTAAATTGAATTGGTTTGAATTAGTTTGAATTGGACAGAATTAGGGGTATACATTTAGCAGGGGAGTTATCCATCTGTCGATGCTACTTCACACTCGGCCATATGTACGCAGGTCCCATTGAAAAGTCCCACAAGCAGTTTCACGTCCTCAATGTTGACGCTACTGTTCATCGTGCTCCGTCTATCAAGCGTCGATAGTCAGCACATCCATGCCATTGCCGTAAGTAATAGTCACTAAATACTAGGGCAGGTTCAAAATTCCAAGTGTTCTTTCTTTTAACCCGCCAGATGCTTTGAAAAAGCTAGTATTAGGCAGCCAGCCTACTGTGCAAACTGTTTGTCTGAAGGATGTTGGATGCAGAAAAAGAGACGGGGGGGGGGGGGGGGGTCAATACTAGCGTAATAATTTCGTACACCTAGGCGTACATAGAACAAATCAAGCGAAATTTTGCATAAATTGTGAAACATGATGCCAAAAGGAGAATGTACTAACGTGTACGAACGTACTTACTCGCACACTTTTGTTCGGAGTGATTTCCTCTCGAAGAGAGACAGTCCTCTCGCACAGGCTAGCCGGACGAGCAGAGGGGAGATGGGAGGGATGCGTTTTCTCCTTCTGGTGAAAACAGTCTTCGGGACTGTGTACAAAGGAGTATGTTGGCATCCGTAGACTTTTAAATTCTCGCGCTCAGAAGAAGGAACTAGCGTCAGAACCAGCGCCTGCTGGAAAGCTGCATTCGCGACAGTGCGGGGTGCTACCCGACCCAGCCCGGGACGGCTCGGTCGGGCGCACGACACGTCAGACGTGCATAGGCTTCCGGCTTGGATACATCCCCCTTAATAGTGAGTACTTGGTGGTCGGCCCTAAGAACTGTAATTCTTTGTACTTCCTTTCTTACACCCTTCAACCATCGTAACTACACCCTGCATAACACGCCACGGGTGTACACGCTACACCTACACTTGTCCCCGGTGCGATACTATACTGAGTGCAGACTTAAAAATTCTTGTTCTCCTTTTAGTCTGTTTTAGCAACGCTTTGCAGAACTGTGAAGTATTAAGATCCTTCGAAATTACGAAGCATTTACTTTGCAATTACAAAGCAATGCTTTGCAATTATTGCGAAGCAATAAGAACACGCTTAAAAGCATCGCTTTGCAATTGCAAAGCATCACTTTGTATTTGCAACGTAAATGCTTCGTAAGTACAAAGGATCTAAATACTTCGCAGTTCTGCAAAGCCTTGCGTTGAAGGAATTGAACAGTGTACACTGGAAAAACAAAGGTGCGCAAAATAATTTTTCTTAGACCTAAATTTTCGTATTCCTTTTTTTTTCCGTTTTGGTCTAGCTCAAACCGTTGAGGGTATTTTTGACGAAAATATCGTCAAAGTGTCTAATTCCGGACCAGCAGGGTAAATCCGGAAACTACTTTTTTGCATTTTTACAGCAAATTACACAATGTAGGTTCATAATTTAGATAGATACTTTTCCGGGAGGCTCTGGAGATTTAAATGATTAGTAGTTTCATATTTTAGAGCCGCCCAGAGCAGTGCAATTTGAATAATAGGACCCGACCAGTACACACACTGTGAAGCGGTACTTTAATGCGTGTGCCGCATAGCACCAATGCTAAGCCACGGTCACTAGATACAGCTTTAACGGCACTACGCTGGAGTCGAAAATTTTTAATATCCTGCGGACTTTTGCGCGTAATATTGATTGTACGGTATTTCACTCGATATCTCACTTACAAATCTTAGTTAAAAATGCACTAAATTTTCAATTTTGACAAAGTCCTGTGAGGTAAAGATATTTGTACACATTCTTATGGCGTATTTTGCGAAACCAATGTCCTTCAACTAAAATAGCACTGACTTTTGCAGAAGTTGCTTAACTTCTGAAATGGACCAATTTTGCCTCGAAAATTTCAATATTACTCTGGTTCCGCAGTTACGGGTTAAGTTGGTGTGTACTGGCACGCAGCTGCAGTGCCGTATTGGCATATCGACCTGTCCTACTGCCATTTAATAGCAAAAATAGGGACTTTCCGGATTTGCCCCGGCCTCGGGTTTAAATCCGGACGGTGTTTCAGAGGCTTGTGCAGGTGAACTGGCGCAAAGAAAATATCCTCTCCAGATGGAAAATATGTATCTTAGATCTAGGTGTTTCTAGAATCCGCTGGAATTTTTCATACCCCTACCGGTTTTAGAAATATTGAGGGAAAACGGTCAAATTTGTCCGGAATATGACACTTTGACGGTAAGCGAAAAAATGTACAACCCTGCATGCTTGGTCGCAGTGACGGGTCGTTGACGGGCCGGTGGCCCGTATCTTTGTCTACATTTTTGCACTACCCGACTCGGGTGTCAGCGCCGCAGGCCAAGGTAGATCTATGCCAGGCGCGTCGCAGCGTAACAGTGTTTCGTAAGGTATCGCGAAGCCTGTTACGCGAGACGTGGTCTGGCGTACATCTACCTTGTTTAAAATAATAATGACTGAATTTAGACCATTTTGGATGTTCTAGAATATTGTTAAACAATGTCTATGTCAAAAAATAAAATAAAACACAAATTTTAAAATGTGTTCTGTTATAACTACAGCTCTTTCCTTTCTGATTATGAATGATTTACACCCAACTGAGTCGGAGCAAAATTGGTGCGCAGGAAACATTTTTGGTAGAGCTCTTTCCAAAAAAATGGTTAGTTTATAACTTTCGGCGCAGGAAACATTTTTGGTAGAGCTCTTTCCAAAAAAATGGTTAGTTTATAACTTTCGAACTTTTAAACGACACAGACTTCAGACAATGCTATTTCTTTTCTTAATTTTAAGTCTTTCCGACGAAAAATTTCAATGCCCCCAACATTACCCACCTTGCTGTCAACCTACATAAAGCGGGCCGATTTTCGGCCTGACTTTAAACTTTACACTCCTTTTTGCCGCACTTTGATACGACTTCTGGTTTTCGAGATCAAAGCACATATCTACGCGCATATCGGGCCGGGCTGCGGCCGTCTGTGGCTGGACGCTATGGCCTGCTATGGGGCGCGCCCGCCCGGGACACGCGCCCGGCCCGCTTTATGTAGGTTGATAGCTTGTCTCCTAGCATGAGAAAATACGCACTGTTAAAAAAAAATCGAAAATTTTACAGGAAAAGTCTGGGTATACCATTTGCCAAGACTTTCTATGGTAAAATTACCATAGTCTGTAAAATT
>NW_026267390.1:191202-193361 GCF_000697945.3 Frankliniella occidentalis | reverse complement strand
AGATTGGGCGCCAGGGAGTAAACTGCCACTGAGGACACTCTATATGAATTGAGAAACACTATCTTTATTATTTATTGTGCAGGTGGACTGGTGGTACAAAACAGCAGTAGTACAACTTATCATTAACTAATAGACACACACAACATTCGCTCATTCACACTGGGTGGTCTCCGACGATCTATATACCAGCGCAATAAACGTTGGGATCATTGGAGAGTGTCGCAAACTACAAGCACTCATGCGTCAATGACCCAACTCACACACTCACACTCAATTTGGCCATGCCAAACAATCTAAGAAGACCACCCCCCTTGCACCCACACTCACACTCAAAACATTACATTATTGTTGGGGAGATTGCGTTTTACCATTAGATATGCTGTGCGGCGGTGGCGAGAAAACAGGAGAGGAGAGAAGAGGCCCATCGTGGCCTGTAGACGGCCATCAACATGGCGCGGACAAATTCGTTAGAAAACTCCACGTCAACCCTAACCTCATCAAGGCTGGAGGTGATGTGCTGGCTGGAGCTTCAGGCACCCATACTGTTTATGTTTGTAAATACCACCAGAATTTTAAGTTACTCCTGGAGGGTACAAACTTACAGAAATATGATGAACAACTAAAAACAAATCATGATGTGATACGAGAGTATATTTGTGACTCTCCAACGCCCAACTGTTATCTGGAAAGCTGCTGCTCTGCATGTCCGGGCACAGACCTAGAAGGCAAACTTAGAAAAATATTTGATGACCATCTCATTGACAAAGTAGATTATCAACAGAGGGCTTCTACAAATAGATGTTGTTTGGAGAACTTCACTAAAGATGCTGATGAACTTTTAGTAATTTTCCACGAACAGTTAAAGAAACTTTTGCCCCATCATTTCATTTCTAAGTCACAATCAAAATTTTATAAGGAAATGAAGGAAAATTTAAAAGAAGGAGAATCATTAACAGTGTGTGACTTTGCAGAGAATTATACCTGTGTTGAGCAAGATGAAGTTTAAAATTACAATGGGAACAAAGAGCAAGTGACACTTCACCCCTTTTCATCATACTACAAAAATTCATATGGTGAAATTCAAGTCATCAGTTTTGCAGTTGTTTCAAACTAAATCAAACATCATAGAAACTCAATTTATGCTTTCCAAAAAGAATATATCAATTTTATCAAAGTTAAAGTACCAAATGCTAAAAAAATTATATAGTTTTCTGATGGATGCCCGGCTCAGTACAAGAACCGGTTCAATTCAATTAATGGGTCATACCACTGTGAAGATTTTGGATTTGAAGATGAGTGGCATTTCTTTGCTACATCACACGGGAAAGGTGCATGTGGTGGTATGCCTGGCACCTTAAAGAGGTGTGCCTACCTAGACAGTCTAAGAAAACGTGGCAATAAGAAAATATCCCATCCGTATGAATTTTATGTATGGACCGAGAGCAGAATTCAAGAGGCTCAGCAGGATCCAGCAAAAGAATGGAAAATATTCACAGCTTATGTTAGCAAAGAACAAGTACAAGAAGATTCAGATTTCCTGAAAAAAAGATTTAGTTCTGGAATTCCTGCCTCTCAGTGTGTCATTTCAACAAAGATTTATTCCAACAGCATTGATTTTGCACTTGTGCCTGTAGATTTAGTCCGTATATTGCCACCACTTGAAGACCTTGCTCAAGCTCAGTATGTTGCAGGGAAAGAAAAACAGAATTGGATTTTAGGACAAGTCCAATTCTTTGATCCTACTACTGAAGAGGTTTTCCTCAAATTAATGTATAAAGAACGGTCCCCAAGCATGTGGACAGTGAGTGAAAATGAGCAAAATGAACATTCTAACAATATTGAAGAAATTCTTGCACTTGCCAGTCCAACATTCTCTAATGGGATCTATCACTTAAGTAAAAATGACATCATAAAAATAATGTGGCAACTCAAAGTTGTGAAAGGTATGAAGACATTTTTTTTGATAGAACTTTACATAAATGATAAAATCTAGTAATTTTTTGGCTAAGCGATAGCGAAGCCTATTACTCCAGTGATGGTCAAACGGTTTCGCTTCTGTCTGTGTGTCTGTGTGTGTGTTTGTCTGTGCGCACGATAACTCGAGAACGAATAGGGTATTTCACCCAGTTTAAACCGGATCCAAAGAAGAACAATAATGC
>NW_026267390.1:189122-191152 GCF_000697945.3 Frankliniella occidentalis | reverse complement strand
GTGCAGGAAAATTACCATAGTCTGTAAAATTGCCCCACCACTTCTGTAATAAATTTACCAAAATGTCTGTAAAATCACTAATATTTTTAACAGTGCGGGTTGAAAAAGCTCTTGTGATTTCGGAAAACAGCCAATTTTGCCAAACGGCCCTGATCGCGAGGGGGCCGCCACTCCTGAAATCATGTGTACGCCCTCCCTGAAATCCTCCCGAAATCATTTGAAATCCACCTGCAATCATGAAATCATGCGTAATCTGCCAGCAAATGTTAGTCTGAAATCCTTAGAAGGTCATGTAAAAACCGCCGGAATCACGTAAAATCCGCCGGAATCTTGTGAAATCCGCCGAAATCCGGTAAACTCCGCTGAAATCATCTGTAATCCTTCAAATCAGACATAATCTGCCGGCAGGTTTTAGCGTGAAATCTTCTAAAATAATATGCGAAATCCGTGAAATCATGTGAAATCACGCCATCTTTGCAATCATGTGTACATCCAAAGGGAGAGTGGTGGCCCCCTTGCCTGATCGAGTACGAGGCCTTCAATCACAAAGGAACTATACCATTGTAATCTTCACACTTTCACCTTTATTTTGATATAATGGTCGATGTACTTTGTTTGAGTTAAGTACCCAAGAATGCAATTTTAGTTTATACTCACACACGCTCCGCCCGGCCGGCGGCGCGCTAGGGGACCAGTGCTCCTAGAGATCCTGGCGGCCGAAAGTTTCAGTCGCCATCCTCGTAAAACATAGTTGTTTGCTCACCTTGGACGATTTGGATGTATGTCGATTGCTGCTTCCAGCAGTAAGAGGAATCACCTTTAAAAGTTCAGTTGGCTAGGATTTTATTTGCTTCTCTGAAGTCATGTCTGCAGTGGTCTGAAATTAAGTAGTACATACACAGTAAGTTTTTTTCCCTACAAAATCAGCAAAGTATGTTTCACACACATTAAAATATAGTTGTTTGCTCACCTTGAGGACGTTGGAACTTCTATTTCCATTGCTTCCTCCAGCAGTAACAATAGGAGTCGCCTCCGATGCATCTACCATGGCAGCTGTAGGAGCAACTTCTTGCGTAGGTTGAATAACTTGTGCATTATCATTTTCAACAGTGCACTGCAATGCAAAATAAAACACACAGAGTAAATGAAGTTTGCAATGTAAAGAGCCCCTAGTAGAATACTTCAGTCCACGGCGGACACCCACGGCAATCGGCAATCCGCCCAAACTGCGCTCGGCACGAATCAGTGTCGCGGGGCTCGCATGCACCACGCGGTTGACACGTACGCCGAGCGGTCTCTGCCCGCGATGCGGTAGAATGGAGTGGTAGCGGGCCATTAAGGCGCACCCCGCCTGTACTCCGCGCTGAGGACGGCCCAGCCGGCGTAGTCCGCTACGGTTCCGCCGCGCAGAACAACGGTGAGCTCTGTGAGCGCGCCCCGTGCGGGCCGTGCGTGGGGTGGCCCTGGCGCAGCGCTGCTGCTGGTGTTAGGGGCGGCCCCCGCCCCCGCCCTACGCGCGCTGTCCGCCGCGCGGAGTCGTAGCGGACTCTTTTGTGACGCATTCCGGCCTCTCCACTGCAAGGACTCAAAACGTATTAAGTGGGTAGGACCGACTTTCGTTTTGTTTCAAAGATCGCTAGTTATGTTACCACATAGTACACAGCCTTAAACTGTTTTGCCCTCCATCGCTGAGTTTTGCTCAAAGTTCGAATTTTCGACGACTTTGTGACACAAGTTTGCCGAAACTACAAACCACAGCCACCAAACTTCGTGGAATGGTAGTTGGGTACTAGGAGTAGTGCCCATCACATTTTTTTAAGTGCAAAATGTTACAGGATTTGTTTTGGAAAGTCGGTAAATTTCACACACTTGTTTCAGCCATATCTGTGGATGTATCGGAAACAGAAAAAACAACAACTGATATTTGTCAGAGCACTGTTTCGCTAGCCTATTGTCAAAATAGTAGCTTTAGAAACAGAGGGTGGGGGAGGGGAGGGGGCCTCTGGGGGCGCCTAAGTCCTTTGGAAGCT
>NW_026267390.1:178339-184712 GCF_000697945.3 Frankliniella occidentalis | reverse complement strand
TGATAAAATCTAGTAATTTTGTTTAACTGAATATTTTTCTTTCTTTTTTAATTCCAGGTCTAGTGAAATGAGAAGCCTTCTTCTAGCAACCATTCTAGAACTGAAATACACTACACTGAACTAAATGTAATGCTGCATTTTATCTGAATGAACCCATAAGTCAAAAGCAGAACATCGGTTTAAGTCCTGTGTTGATAAATAAAATTATTCGCTCACTAAGAACCCAGTAGTAGCCAGAGAACATTGTTATCCTTCTCCCTTGCTCCTGCTCATCGCACCAGATTGCTTAGTCTTGGTTGGAACACGGATCAAACACATCTACAAACAAGGTCTACTGTCGTGATTATTAGTAACACCATGGTTCTTTCATCTTGTGTTCCAATGCGTTGAAAATGTGTAAAATAAAGCAGTAAATTGGAGAAGTTGTGTAAGTATTGAAAACTTTATTTTAATAAGGTGATTAAATATAATATCACAGTTATACTTATACCTTCCCTTATTTTAGGAGCATGTATTAAACGTCTATGTTAGCAAATCTTCTGACTCTGAACAATTACTAACAGGTAATTAAATTATAAAATAAAAATTGTACGTCACTACAATAATCAATTCAGTCTTCTATTTGTTACCATTATCCAAACAATAAAATAAAAAATATGAGAACATTGAAGTACACATGAGTACATTAAATCACAGTCGCGACTTGAACTTTCATTAAACTTGTATCATAAACAAACATGATCTTTGGAAACGTAAAACTTAAAAAATACCTCATGCAGCTTCTGTAAAGTTTCCTTCTTGTCCTTATTAATTTCTCTCCACATTTCCAACTTCTCTCTTTTCAAGGATTGGGCTGGTGGGCGTTCCCTGCCATTCCTTTCCGAATTGTTTGACGAGGGCGCCGGTTGCACATGACGGTTGGCTGATTGACCAACAGCAGCCCCAACTGCATATGTCAGCTCTGGTTCAACTGACACCATTGACTGCAAAATGGGCTGGAGCGGAATATAAAATTCCCAGTATCGAGGGCGGCCAAACCCAGATTTCTTCGCAGCTTTATTGTATGCCTTGTAATCACTTAAGATCTGGTTCATTTTGTACTGGCACTGCTCTTGAATAGAGACAGAAGGACTTGGCTGCTGTAGAGCAGAGCCTAGAGAAGCGCTGTGACTGGACACAGAAGGGCTACCTGATCCCATCAACTGGGAGACCCTTCTCCTTCTCCTGCCATTGTCTGATGGTTGCCTTGTTTTTCCTTGTGAAATAGATTGGCCATGAAACTGATTAATTCTTCTGTGCCCTTGAGAAACTGTGGCAGAGTGATAAGAGAAGGGTCTTCCTCTCCAAGATGGGAGAGGAAGAGATTGTACATCGGATCATTCACGCCCATGCCGCTTTCCCCAGTCAACCTGAATCGATCAAATTTCGATTTGAAAGATTGTACCAAAGAGTTGTAGCGTGCCTTCACATCTGACATACTCTTGGTAAATCCCTTTCCTTGGAGATTAGAGGCAACGTGGAAAAACACCATGTCATCTCTCACATATTGAGGGCTGTTTTCTTTACCTCAAAATACTCCTGGACTATACTCATGTCCTCATTGTCATAGACAACTGAAAGATACACAGCAAACTTGAGTTACATGACGACCCAGAGCTACTTACAATCGACATTAAAACACACAAGATCTGTGGGTACTTCCAGGGTTCATCTGGGGTATCATTGTCATTTCCCATGGTTTCAGCACTTGTGGAGATATCAGATGAACTTGTTACCCAGACGCAGGAGAAGTGAAGACAGTGAAGTACAGTCTTCCGGGTGAACCGGACAGAGGGTGTGCTGGCGGAGCGTCTTAGTCTGAAGAGGTGGGATATGGCCACCGCGAGTTGGTGCAATACGTCATATGACAAGCAATATAAGGGTTGACTAGATAAAGTACAAGTGTGAACAGCCTAAGTACCCCTTTCTCCACCCACGGATTATACAAATGGACTAGTTAAAAATACTTATTCACATACAAATGGCTTATTAAGAACTTCGAATGTGTAAAAATTCCGAAACGCCATCTAGTGTTCGAATGGTTGAACTCATCTCAGTCCGCAAGTGTCCACAAGTATCCGTGGGTATACTATGACGGTATGCAACAGCTCGGTACGTAAAATTACAGACGAGTCGATGGACAACTCGTGGACATGGCGGCGGACATGGTGGCACGAACGTCATGATGTGCAAGACAATGGACATGTCGATGGACAACTAGCGGACAGTCCTACGGACCAGTCCTGTTGAACGGTCCGTAAACATTTGGTGGTCATAGGTAACGGACAGATCTATGGACAGGCGAGCCGTGGTGGGCAGCTGCGGACACATGCCATGGACATTTCAAACGACGGACTGGCGTTATGAACGCAGACCGAACCGAGGACAGGTCATGGACTGGTCCTCGGACAAACTGATGGACACAATAGACACGGTGGACAGTTGGGGACTGCACAAGGACAGCCACGGGCAAATGCGGACCATTCCACGGACTGTCCATTGGCTCATCAGGGAAGGGGCGAGATAATTGTTTCGTCACGTCACAAGTCAATCATAAAAGGTTGTAAAATGATAATGTCGTCACATGACTGACCACCCCTGCAGGATGACCCATTGTCAGATGAGTCAAATCAACAGTTTGTTGACGGCATTGGCAGAGGTGCGTGGGAGGACCAGATCGTGAAAGAAATCGATACCTTAGGCTAAGAGGCACTCAGTTCAGCAGCGCGATCCGAAAGGCACACAGCTCAGCCACCCGCTCCAAGACTCACGCAGTTCCTATCTCTGGAGCGGTAACTGCGTGTCTTTCGGATTGCGCGTCTGGACTGCGTTAGTCTTGGATCGGGCGTCTGACTTGCAAGGTTCGGAAAGTTAACCAAAAAAGTTCAATCGTTAAGTTAAAGTTAAATTGGCAAAAAATATTAACGGTTAAGTTGAAACGTTAACTTTTCAGAAAAAGTAACTGTTAAGTTAAGGTTAACTTAACGAAAGTTAACGCAACTTTTTCGTTACATTTTGGTATCTAAAACCTGTAATGTTCACTGTACGTTTTCACAAAAATACAGTCAATTTTCATTTTCCTTCATCGTTTGATCTTTGTTTAAATTCTTGTCTAATTTTTGGACCTCCTATACGTAAGCTGTTACGCGACCACTATCACCACCACCCCTACCTAACCCTTCCCTGCCTCATAAGTCCCCTGACACATACGTCCACTCCATAACGAATCATCTCTAGGACCTGCCACTTTCATTGCCGCCCCGACTGCGCATTCTCTTTTGCGGCCTTGGCCCAGGTCGCAGAGCTCCCGGTCCCGGAGCCGTCCCAGCCCCCAGCGAGGGCCACTAACCCCAGCCCCCGCGCAAGTGCTGCATCCAAAATCGGGCTTCTTCCTTGTCGGTCACCGCTGCACTGAGGCAGATGGCAAAAGAATTATTCGGACACGGCCAGCCCCCTCCCCGCCCCGCCCCCGCCTCCAGCCTTTCCTTCCCGCGCGTCCGTCCGCTCGTCCGTGCCCTTCATTGACTCATAAAGCATTCTCCGATGGGTCAAAACAAGTGCCTTTGTTACAAAGCTCGGCTCGGGATGTCGCTGCCTGCACCCGCACGGTTGGGTGCGAGGGGAAAGGGGAGGGGGTCCACACATGTTGATGAGGAGCAAGGAAATGGACAAACACGCCGATCTGATGCGTCTTTTCACGGTCATTCGAAGAAAAAGGGGCTTGCTGAAGAAAAAGTAACTTAACGGAAGAATCGTTAAAGTTTGTCCCAAAAAGTTAATCGTTAACGTTAACAGTTACATTTCAGCAAAAGTTAACGTTAAGTTAAAAATTAGTCGAAAATGTTAACCGTTAAGATTAACTTAATCGTTACTTTTAACGAATGCTGAACCTTGCTGACTTGCGCGCCTTTCAGTCTAAGATATCGAAATTGCGATAGGACAAGTTTCCTTATTTACGGGCGATTTCGCCGAGATGTGCACATTGCATGTTCTGCCCTATATTTCTTAAAATTAACGTTTTGGAAGGTGCCACTCTAAATTGGGAAAGAGTAACACGTTCACTCCCTCAAGATTGGTGTGCGTGCGTTTTGACCTCATTCCCAGTGTTTAATTTCTTAAAACTTATCTTTTAACATTCGACTTCATTTAAAAACCGGTTCTGTGAATTTCGATCGCTTCTTTTCGTCACGAAACATTTAAATTAGGAAGCCTGTCTGACCACCTAAACGCGAGAGCTCTAAAACTTTGTTGCGGGGCTGTTATTCTTTCAGTACTGCATCCGTATTCTGAGGAGTAAAGATTAAGTGTTTGAGTTCGTTAGAAAGCTGGGATTTCAGCGGTTCCTTCATCCATTTCATTATTAGCAAATCGACACCTTGGAAAAAGAAAAGGCAAGCAGTTCGGCTGCAAGATCCGAACTCCACGCAGTTCAGCCGCTTGATCTAAGATCCACGTAGTTCACTAGCTAGCTTACGCAGTTCCTATGCCTGTTGCGAAGAACTGCGTGGATCTCGGATCTGGCGGCTGAACTGAGTGGAGTTCGGATCTAGCAGCCGAACCGCCTGCCTTTTATTTATTTATAAAACGATGTGTTAAAATTGAACTTCAAAGCACTGTTACTTCAATAGCATTGTGATGGTGTTGTGACACCTTTTGCACAAAACACTGGTAAAGCTGTAGATGTCGAGGTTATGACAACTGTTTCTTATGGCAACAACAACAACAACGACAAGAGAACTAAACATAGACTGGAATATGAAGAGTGGACAGAAAGCCATATGGAAGATTTCTCTTTCAACCACGAGGGATCAGCTGGCATGATGGATGTGACACGAATGATAGAATTTTTTCAAGATCAGAACCGAGGTGTTTGCTTTCCTAAATATATTAGTGATTGAGATGCCAAAACTTTTTCAGCTGTAGATGCTAGTAAGTCATATGGAGATGACCTCATTCCACAGAAGGTATCTATCTACTCTATTCCTTTTAGCCTGCCAAATTATTACGGCCAATAAGAATTATGTTTGTCATTTTTACTCTTTGTAGGTTGAGTGACTGGACATGGAAACGTCCAAGTAGGAATGGGCTCTCAGCTGAGCTTAAGAAAAAATAACTAGGAGCCCAACTAAAAGATGGAAAAGCAGTCGAGGCGAGGGATCACTTGACTAACAAACGTATTGACAGCTTTCCGACATATGCTATGTTAATGCAGTAAGAAATAAAGAAAACAAATTTGGGCAATTTTTATCACTACAGATCTACTGATGCTAAACCTGACTACAAGCACTACCCTACATGGCCTGACAGTTAGTGCAAGGACAGTATTGCTGCCCTAGAAAATAAACAAAATGAGTTCAAGCACCAGGGACCACCAGCCCAGTCATGGATGCAATTAAACCTGTATTTTTAAAACTTTCCAATAAAGATCTGCTTGAGATGTGTTGGTACACAAAACCGAAATAAATCTCTTAATAGCATTTTATGGAAAAAATGTACCCAGAACTGTATCCTGTGGGAACGACGCTTTAGAAATTGGAGTTGCTGATGCAGTTTTGGCATTCAACTCAAAGGGTCGCCTGGGTGTTATGAAGAAGTTTAGAGTAATTTTCCCGGTAAATTCTGCGTTGACTACACTATGAAAACAATGTCTCATTTCTTGAGGGAAAAGGGCAAACTTTAAGAAACTCCCCTGGTTTGACGAAAACTCCTCAGATTTCGAGGTCTCAAAAAACGTGCGATTTTCCTCCATTTTTGAGAAGATTCCTCAAAACTTGAGGCGATATCGGGGGACGCTGCCTCCAACTTGGAAGATCCTTAAAGTTTTCCCTTTTTCCTCAAAAAAGTGAGACATGTGACGCGTTTTCTGCAATGCTGCTGATTGGGAGAGAGTAAGAAGAGCCAATATTAAGGCTATGGGCGTTACTAAAGAAGCTAGAAGATCAAAAAGACAAGCTCAGAAGGAAAGGGAAGGAGTACAAGGAGAAGAGGAATGCCCGACTTATGTTCCTTGTGGATTTGAGATGAATAAAGTGTTCCTAAAGTTTAGGCAAAACTTAACTGGCGATTTGGCGAAGGGGTTTAAGTTCACCTCTGGGTTATTTTCACATTTTGGGTGCAAAATGATGTGTATATGGGTACATGTCAGAAAACTGTTCACATTCGGCTCGCGGATTTTGAAGAAAGTTATTTTGTAAATCCTTTGCAAAGTACCACACTTTCGGATACTTATGGACAGAAGAAGTCATTTGCTGCTCAAAAAAGCATGCCGCCGATGGTTTCTTTATCTTTTTATTTTATCTAGCTCTAATTTTATTGAAATGTCTACGAAAGCCTG
>NW_026267390.1:172194-176394 GCF_000697945.3 Frankliniella occidentalis | reverse complement strand
GTTTTGCATCGATTGATGCTGTAAGTAGCACCAAATACCCTCAGGACAGAGATGTGTATAGTTTTCTGACATGTACCCATATGGTAGTAATTATGCCAGCTAAACGGCATGTTGATATCTTGAACAAATGGACATAAGTCCATGAGAGTTCTGACAGAGGAACATAAGTCCGCCAGTGGGATTTGACAGAGGAACAAGTCCATCAACAATATTTGACAAAGGAACATAAGTCCAGGTGGAGCTTCACAAAGGAACATAAGTCCAGGTGAAGCTTCAGAAAGGAACGTAAGGCCACCAACAAGATTTGACAGAGGAACATAAGTCTAGGTGTAACTTCACAAACGGACTTCGTGAAGACTCTCAAAACTGCGTTTGTCAAATAGTGAGTGTATAGAGACTTCATTAGACATTTTATGAGGCACTCACAGTATGTTTCGGTGGGTCCAGCATCGAGGACACTTGCACAGGAGAAGCATATTCACTTGACACACCTTGTGAATTTCATTTCGTAGTGTTCGACAACCATCGACAAGAGGTAGCCGAGTCAAATATTCGTGTACCATGACAACACATTTAACTGTATCTACATTATTTAACCCAATTTCCGTGTTGTTTGTCGAGGTTCGAGCGCCGTCTGCTGCAGCCGACTCGACTTGCAATTGTTTTGTTATGGATGACATGTTTTTGTGTGGTAGGCTACTAGAAGGCACAGCACAGACAGAAGCCGCAGACTAGTTTCGTTATCATCACTCTCTTATTGTGAAGTTGGTGATGAGATCTGATCACGGTAAAAACAATGTCTTATTTTTTGAGGGTATAGGGAAAACTTTGAGAGACTCTCTTGGTCAGACGCCTCAGATTTTGAGGAAATCTCTTCAAGAAATGTGTCCTTTTTCCTCATTTTTTGAAAAGATTCCTCAGAATCTGAGGCGAGATTGGAGGACTCTCCCTCATGCATGGGAGTTCCTCAAAGTTTTCCCTTTCCTCAAAAAATGAGACATTGTTTAAACCGTGATAGTAATTCGCACTATACACAATCAGGAGTGTCGTTATGGTTCGCGAATATTGGAATCCGTTTCGTGTTGTCGGTGTTTGTCGAACACACACTTCACAACGTGTGTCAAATTGATATGCTCCTCCTGAGCAAGTGTCTTCGAGTGGACGTGCTTAGCCTAGACAACATGCTGGACCCGTCACAGCACTGTGAGTGCTTCACAACACGAGCCATTCTCTGTAGCGGCTCCTAGACTTGTGTTCCTCTCTCAAATCTTGTTGGTGGACTTATGTTTCTTTGTGAAGCTACACCTCGACTTATGTTCCTTTGTCAAATTTTGTTCGCGGACTTATGTTGCTTGTGAAGCTACACCTGGACTATATTCCTTTGTCAAAAATACGTGGTAGACTTACGTTCATTTGTCAGCTCATCCATGGACTTACGTTCCTCTGTCAGATCCACAGGGCGGTATCCAATGATATAGGTCACACTAAAAGCTGTTCTTATTGAGACAGAGCTGATAGGAGGACCTTCTAGTGAGGGTATGTGGTACCAGAATCTATGGCTGTATAAAATACTGCATGTTTATGCACAATAAAATGCAAAAAGGTTTAGTGTCCACGTCATTGGAAAGAGAATTTTCTCCTAACTCTAATGAAATGAATGCATATTACAAAATCAACAAAAAATATACTTCCAATCATTCTCCGGGACCCTAGTGAGATCCGGCCCTATATACGCAAACCTTCCGAAGTACAAACGTATTCGCAAACCCTCTGGAGTACGACCTTACAGTTTTCAGGGGTGGCAATAGAAAATATGATAGTATTTTTGCGCAACTTTATGCGATTTTCCAATACTAATTTGGCATTTTCCCTTGAATCAATACAATTCCATCGTGTCAAGAGAAAAATTCTGTCATAATTTCGTTCTATTGAATCAACGGGTGTACACAAATAAATACAAAGACCTGAAGATTGTAATCACTAGAGAAATAGACTGTGCTATTCGACACCTGAGAAGAACAACCGCTTACCTCCGCGGACTGGAAACAAACCCGCTCACATCTGCAACCCTCAAACAAAACCGCTCACCTCTGGGACTCGCAAACAAAGCCGCTTAAATGACTTTTTTACACATTCTGAAACATGGGTATCATTCGAAAGAGAATTTTTCAGTTATCATTTTGATACCCATATCTCAAAATGTGTAAAAGAGTCATTTAAGCGGCTTTGTTTGCGTGTCCCCCCCATTAACGTCGCTTTAGTATTCTTCTGCAAACAGGGCTGACCTTCAATAGTAGTTATTTGACAAGTTCATTTAAGAGAAGTTAAACTTAGCTTATTTTTTCTCCGTAGGGGCCTTTTCGCGTGGTTCCGGACCATATTGACCATTGTCCTCAAAGTTTCTTTAAGGAAGAAAAGGCAACATGGGTTTTCCACGGACGAAGAGACAGAAAAAATCCTGAAGTTTGGTACTACTATGGAAACTACACACTTGGATTTAATTTTGATGACAGTTTGAATGTAAGTGTTTACTACCAAAAGTAAGGTATACACACTAACTGGAAAAGTACTTCTTCGTACATGACATATGTTGTATTTTGGGAGTACGGATTTATGCACGAAATCAGACATAAATGTTTATAATTTTATGGATAAATATACATTTTTAGTTGATGCCGAAAATTTAACATATTTCTGTGTAAATAAGTACACAACTTAGCACGTTTTCGTACATAAATCCGTACGCACGAATCACTCCATCCGACATGTTCAAAATAGTACATCCCCGTTAGTGTGTACGCACTGTTAAAAATATTCTGCGGAACTCAGTAGGTACAACTCCGAAGAACGTATTTCTCACCATTTTAACTTTACACGGCAAAAATAATGTATCAATTTTTGAGGTAAAAGGGAGAACTTTTTTAGAAACCCCCATGTTTGAGGAAGAGTCCTCGGATCTCGCCACATGTTTTGAGGGATCATCTCAAAAAAAGGATGAAAAATCCCTCATTTTTTCAGGAAACTTCCTCGAAATATGAGGCGTTTTCGTGAAACCAGGGGAGTTCCTCAAAGTTTTCCCTTTCCCCCCAAAAAATGAGACTTTGTTTTTACCGAGGGGTCCTCCACTCTCCAAGTGGGTGTACAACGAGTTGCTTGAGCGTCCGCGTGTATTCGAGAGTATTTAGCGAGTATCCGCGATTTTATGCGAGTAATGGCGAGTATACGCGAGTATTAGGCGAGTATTTCTCGATTTTTTCGCAAATTTTCCGCGACTTGTCGCGAGTATCTTCCGAGTATTTTTCCTCGTGTACAACGAGTTGGCGAGTGGGGGACCCCTCGGTTTTTACCGTGTACAAAACAGGGCTTTCTAATACGTAAGGCCCTGTGCATTAACATTTTGCAAAGAAATGTGACACTGGAAAAGCTTGATATTGAAAAGCGCTGGGGGGACACATCTATCACGAGACTGATATGACAGGTATTTTTAGCGAGTAGTCGTGAACTTCAGTAACTAGCATGTAATACAATAGGGTTTCCCTTGAAGTATTTAGATCGTGCTACAAGGAAAACCCTTGAATACCAGACGAAAACTTCAAGGCTTTCCCTTGGAAGCTGCGGGTTTCAAGACAAAGTCTGGGATTTCAAGGGCCAATCTTGAAATTATCAACTCAATCTTGAAATCCAAGAAATTTCCTCGGATTTCACGACATTCTTTTTACCGTGTAGTGGTGGCCCGCGCGGCCGAATTGATAATTAACATTCATCGTTAAGGAGGTAGAAGAATGTTGTGGTTACCCTGGGTAAAAAAAACCATGGGGCTGTCCATGAGCCATGGACATAAATTTGACCATGGATTTTTGTGACCATAGATTTATGGAACCAGTAAACCATGAAAACAGTTGACCATGAGTATATGGTGGATGGATTGCATGGCGATGGCTAATTTGCTCCATTGCAAGGAATGACCATGAGAATTGGCTTTAATGGTCACAACTAAGTCCATGAATGTGTCCATGGTTACTATTACCATTGTCATGTAGAACGTCCATGAACACACGTTTGGACATGACACTGTTGTCAATTGACACAAAGACCATGACAGAGCTAATCAATGGCCAACTGTATAAGTCATGGACATGGGATGTTTTCCTCATGGTCTCTGTGTTCATGGTCTACGTTTATCATGGCGAGGGTTTGTGT
>NW_026267390.1:169122-170949 GCF_000697945.3 Frankliniella occidentalis | reverse complement strand
AAGTTCACGACTAAAACACGACATTTCGTGAAAAAATCTAAAATGTGGAAGTTGATAATAATTTTGGCCTGGTTCGATTCGGCACGAAAAATAAACAATATATAAAGGTTTCCGAACTACCAAAAGGAAAATTTAGATACTTTTGATAAATATTATATCAACGTGTTGATCCTAGGCTAGACTTGAAATGTTTCCTATATCACCAAACTAATCAAACATTTCACACAGTGTTTTTTTACTAGTGGTGTAATGAGGATATGCCGATACCAGATCCACGATTGTTCTCTACATCTAAAATCTGCCCTCGACTATCTATAGGATATAAATACTGATTTACTGATTTATTTCTGAATCTGTTTTTAGGTTAGTTAGTCGTCGTTTGGCCGGAAAGAGGAGGAACGTTAAAAACGACAGTCACTTACATTCTAAAAAAATCCATGGCGTTCTATTGGCATTTTGACGACAACCTGGCGTTCGTAGGTAAAATCAAAACTTTAAATTAAAACGAAAACTTCAAAACACTTAGAAGCACCGACGCAGCTGCTTACGTAACCACAAAGTTGATGACCGGCGCCGGTGCCCGTGTTAACAATGACGTTTTGGTCGCTAGTGTCGCGAGTTCCCGAGAGATGGCGCGCTGCAATCACGTCTGAACGACACTATCTAAAGAACACGCCAAGGTAGACGATGGTGTGAACATCCAAAATGTCCATGGTTACGTCGTTGGCCATGGTCATTCGAGTAAAGAGTATCATGGCTGCGGAGATGGGCATGGGTGATCACCATGGTCTAGACCGAGTCCATGAATAAAATTCTGATTTTCCATGGTCAAAATCTCAATTTGACCATGACAGCCATGGTTTTTTTTACCCTGGGATTTGCTCAAATTCATCTTTAGTTGAAGGCCTAAAGAATACGTTTCAAACATGCATTCGATCTAACATCATGTCATGTTAAAACGCGGGTAGAGGTCAAACGTGAGAACTCCTTAGGTCAAGTTATGCCGGCAGCTTCAATTTAATGATGGTTGAAACTGTTTATGTGCTTACTATTACTTTGTTGTGTCACAGGATATTTCAAAGGGATGTTTAGGATCCATACTTGATCATCAAGGACAGTCCTGGACCATATTTGCCAGTTTCACTGCATTTTATGTCGATTTAGTCAAAGATACCCTTATAATCTCGATCTCTCGCAATAGGCATTCCAGGCTGGAATTTCCAGCTGGTCAAGAACTTAAAAACTACTGCCGAGTGTGTTGCTGGTCGGTTTTTATTATTAGTTTCATTTGATCTGAATTAGGTGCACATGTTTATTTCGGATCAGGCAATAATTCACAGACCCCGTGGACAGTGGACCAAAATCTTGATTGCTTCTAGATCCGTCTACTGCCAGGCTACAAGATGGCACAATCACCATCTTGATCCAAAGCGAGATCCAAAGCTAACCCGAAATAGGTTCACAGGTCCCTATTTCGGATCAGAACCACGTCCACACTCAAACTGCCATAACTCCGAAACGAGTGCAGATACGGACGCCAAAAAATTGCCTTTTGTAAAGGAAGATCTAACCTTTTGGTGCCTTCCTACGCGATTGTTCTAAAACCTGTGGCTATGCTTGGGCGGGAATACAAAAATCTGATCCGAAATAGGTTCAGTCACTCTATATGTGCAGAAACCAACATCTAACAATGATAAATTTTCACTAAATATCGGGTCGACAGGCTGTTCGCTGTAATGTAGTCGGCGTCTAAAGACGCCAAAGATTTGGTGTTCAGAGAGAAACGCCAAATTTCCTGGAGATGCTTTTGAGAACGCCAAACATTGC
>NW_026267390.1:166566-167931 GCF_000697945.3 Frankliniella occidentalis | reverse complement strand
GTCGAAAAGTGACTAAGACGTTTGCCTCGGCTAGGTACTCTCAACAAGTTTTTAAGATGCTCCCTTGTGTTCAAACTTAAAAGTAGTACGTGTGATGCGGTCTGGCTAACTGACGTGAGACACAGACAGCCAAATGTTTCTATTAGACATAATCCATATTTATGTAACTGCGATGGAGTTTTCAATTTTGTTGGTCTCACAAAAGAAATTCCTCTCAAAGTCGGTATAAATGCAGCGCGGCCATTAAGGTCACCTTGCCAATCGTACTATAGTTGAGTTGGTTAACCAACTAAAGTTAGTATACTACCGATCAAAATTAGCGGCACACTTTCTCGATTGTGCATATTTGTTTACGTTTTTCGAGCTAGAAAACTACGCAAGAAGGTTTCATCAACGTTCATCTTCAGGCCCACGGAGTGCGCAACCGTTACGCCATCCTTTGAGTGGAGAGGCGTGAAAATTTCGCTCTACACAGGTCCGAAAATGTCATATTGAAACTGTTCAGAAAACGGTTCCCTACGGAGAATCGACTCAACTTTATGTCCTTTGTCGGCTGGTGATCGCGAACACTGAATTTCATTTGGCGATGAAACCACTACAAAATGTGGCAATGCCATCGAAATGGCGATGGTACATTTTCACTACCATTACAGTGGCGATGGGCCGCTCATTGCCAACCCTGTGGCACGGAGGCCATTGCCAAAAACTGGCAATGTAAAATAGTCAAACGAAAAAACAGTGAAGACGATGAATACAATCCCCAAATTATTGGCCTGTTATTTAGTTCCAAAATCTTGGCGATGGCGTTATTCATTGCCAAAATATTGGCAATGGAGTTTCATTGCCAAGATATTGGCGATGGAGTTTCATTGCCGAATTTGGCGATGAAGTCATTGCCAAGATTTTGGCGATGCACAAAATGCCAATAATGTGGGGATTATTTCCCATGTCTTTACCGTTTTTTCGTTTGGCTATTTCCTATTGCCAGTTTTTAGCAATGGCCTTATTGCCACTGGGTTGGCAATGAGCGGCCCATGGCCACTGTAGTGGTAGTAAAAATGTCCCATCGCCAACCGAAGTTCATTGCCAAAAAGGCGCTGCATTTCCAATCCAGTGGCAATGAGGGCGTTTTCTTCGCCAAGAAATGGCGATGATCATCGACAAACCAAAAAACAGTGGAAGTTTGTGGTGGGTTTTGAGGATGCAAAATTTGTCCCGCAAATGCTCGGGGGAAGTCCCCAGAACACGTCCCACTTTGTCTTTCTCAACTCGGGCCAACACACCCAGAAAATGGTATGCTTAAACCAAGGATTTTTCTTTAAAAAAAATTACAAGGTAATTTTTGACCTTGGTTTAAGGTTTTTC
>NW_026267390.1:162059-162485 GCF_000697945.3 Frankliniella occidentalis | reverse complement strand
TCCAGTTTCAAATGGTATAAGTGTTAAGTTTGTAGGTTTTCTATGTTTCGAGATTGAAAGGTCCACTAATAAGCTGGGTTACGGACTTAGAACGATAATCGGCGAGATTTGTTAAGTGTTCTCAAAAATATCCTATTAAACCCAAAAAATAGTTCATACTTTGAAGCAGCACCAGCATTTCCAGTTTCAAATGGTATAAGTGTTATGTTTGTACGTATTCTATGTTCTGAGATGAATCTGGAATCATGTTTGGTGTTACACCGCACTGAGAACAATACTCGTTCTTCCACCACCGAGAAGGTGAAGGTAGTTGGTAAAGAACGAGTAAAAAAAAAAAAAACTGGCCTGCCGGCCGGTAACGAGACAGTCCAGCTCCAAAAGCAACTTCAAAATATACAGGCGCTAAGGTTTGTATCTTTAAATTCA
>NW_026267390.1:149836-156834 GCF_000697945.3 Frankliniella occidentalis | reverse complement strand
AAGTGTCTACACAACTCTTTGGGTCAAGCAAAACCTTTTACTCCTTGGGCTTGGGCAATCGCGCGCTGCGCTCACGGCCGGGCCAGAGGACACTGTTAAAGAGGCGTGGCTCCTCCCTCTGCCCGCCCCCCCTTTTTGCCCGTCGGGAGCGCGGGCGTGAGTGATGGCTTGAGCGCGCGCGCGGAGAGCCCGTTCTTAACTGAATATAACACTGGTTTCAAAAACACTTTTCTATCTAGCTGTCCACCTTTCGATCCAGAGTCAAGAGAAATGTTGTCCAAATTTCCAAATGTTCACCCACGCTGGTGATGGCGCAGAGAGGTATTACCTCTATGTTCAACAAAACGTAGTTATAAATCAAAATCAAGATAATATACATGTTCATAACCACATTGCAGATTAGTTGATATGCAGGTCACTTAGTACGTAATAACTAGGTAGATGTACGCCAGACCACGTCTCGCGTAACAGGCTTCGCGATATCTCACGAAACACTGTTGCGCTGCGACGCGCCTGGCATACATCTACCTAGGCCTGCGGCGCTGACACCCGAGTCGGAGAGCGCAAAAATGTGCACAATTGTACGGGCCTCCGGCCCGTCAGCTTCCCGTCACTTCGACTCAGCATGCAGGGTTGTACATTTGTTCGCTTATTTTCGTGATAAACTCCCTGTGGCGCCTAAATGGTTCAAGATAGAGCCGAACGGACGAAATTTTCGCCCGGAGGGCTCTATTTTGATGAGTTACCCCTTAGAAAGCTCTGTATAAAAAATATTCTTAAAAAACATTATTTGTGAGACCTGTGGTTTTTGATTTTTATAAAAGTCAAATTTTTTAGCTAGAATGCTGTTTTTCGAACTTGATGTGTCTTTTTATGACTCAAAACGACCCTGAAAATCCCAGGTCGCTAGCTCAATAAAGCATTCCGGTAAAGTTTAAATGCAGAAGAATGCAGGGAACAAGAAAACGGAAGTTCCATGTAAAAGCGTAGTGATTTCCTTTTTCTTCTTCCTCGCATTCTTCTGCATTTTAGCTTTACCGGTATGCTTTATTCGTTCTCGAGTTATCGTGATGACAGACAGACAGACACACACACACAGACGGACAGACAGACGCGAAACTTTTAGATCATCACTGGAGTAATAGGCTTCGCTGATCGCTCAGCCAATCAGAAATTTAGTAGTACAGTGTCACTCAAAATCTGTTTTAGAAGTTAGGTTCAACGCTAGGCCTTCAACACAGGGGTCAGCAACTTATCGTAACTCAAACATACGTTCGTTACTGACTGTACCGAAACCGAAGTTATTTCTTAATGTTGCGTTATTATCGTATCAGTATTGCCTGCGTTATTTTCGATACGGTATCAAAATAACGCAGAAGTTTCGGGTACTTGCCCTAAACTGTCACGCACGTAACCAACACTAGTTTGGTTTGGGAATAACGTTTAACATGGATGGCGTGAATTATAAGTTAGTGTTAAGACTTTAACCACCGGCTCGCTGCAACGTGATAATTAGTTGAGTTTAGCGGTCCACTTTTTACGCCTGGATTAAATTATCTCCTATAGCACCTAGGAAGTCTAGATTTGACATAGATATGCACCTAGGTGTATAGATTAACATCCTTGAGCGCGATTGTCGTGTGAAACCCCTTACGCCGGACGCATCCCCTAATGATCACGGGGGTGGAAAAGTCGAAAAAAATTGGAGGGTAGGGAGGAAGGGGGTGCCGAAAGTAGCTGAAATTTGGTGTACGGGTGTCCTAGGAACCAATTTGGAGGGTTTTGGCCCGTTCCTCCCCCTCTGACAAACCACCTCCTACCCCTAGATACCCCACCCCCTCAAAGGCGTGTTTTCTTTGTTTGTTTCTTTTAAATCTCGTACGCTATTGGAAAACTTGTTGTTTGGGCAATGGGCAACGACAGCACCCCCTGGAGGGCTGTACTACCCCTAACCGGCCAACCCTTAACTGAGATTTCCACATTTTTCACACTAAGGAGGCCTTGAAAAGTCTGGGAAATTCAGTTGAGGATGTGTAGGACACACTGAGATAGTCCCCGGTGGAAAACGCGACGATTTTCAAAAAATACTCTTATTGTCTCAGAAGGTCATGAAACGCACCAGTGTTTAAAATTGGAACGCGGTAGCACTTTTCGTTTTCGCGCAGCAGCCAAAAATATGTGAACTTGCTCAAAACCATCCCTTTAGTTTACGCCCCTCTAGCGGCAAAAAATAGTTTGCTGTAAGTGTTGTGAGAGAAAATTAGTGCCGCGACAGCCAATCCAAGTTAGTCGTGACTATACATCAAGTTTTGCTCCTACAAGTAACCATTTTATCTCTCAGAGGAGAGCGTGCTATTAGCTCGAAACGACATAACGCCCTGGCCACAGCAAACCCTGTCATTTCCTAGAAACTCTCGAACATACGACCAAGGTAACTAAATAATCAGATTTCATAACCTAAACGGTTGGAAGAGGCGTATATGCGTCCACTAAAATAAAGTATATAACCTATATAAACCAATTGTATTGATATTGTTAGCTAGATTCCCCACAACAGTGATAAAATCTTGATAGACTTTAGCCAAAATATCTGAGGTTTCCCTCCTTACAAAAGCATATGCAACTGGCTCACCAGCACCAAGCCCATTCATTGCATCAATGATAAGGAGGGAAAACTTATGCCGAATTGGTGTTGTAGGTGGTATCAGCAAGGAGGACCTCAGGGAACTTCTTGAAAGTCTCCACCATCCCTGACGTCCTGCTTAGACACATGTAGACATGCTCTAGAGGTCTAAAACTAGACCTAAAACAGATGCGTTTAAGACGAGAACAAGACAGTCTAGAACGAGTCTGAGACGATGTCTAGAAGTGCCACTCCTTGACACTGATCTAGAAACTGTCATTTTCAGTCTAAACGATAATTGTCGAAACACTGTCTAGAGGAGGTAGGTGCCGTCGAGAAAAGATATCCAGAAGCGTCTAGATGGCGTGCAGGCTTAGGGGGCGGTGCGCGCGTCCTCGCAAGGGTCCGCGTCAGGACCCCGTCAGGACCCCATCAGGATCCGTCTGGAATATTTCCAGAACTGTCTAGATCACGTACAGACAACCGTGGCGTCGAGGCCCACCCACCCCCGCCCGGGTTCGCGTCAGGACCCTGTCTGGATCCGTGTGGAATATTTTTAGAACTGCCTAGATCACGTACAGACAACCGTGGGGACGAAGGCGCCATTACTAGAGGCTGTCATTGCACCAGTAGGTACCTTACTACGGTCTAAGGCTGTAAGGTGTAAGGTGCTCCACAATGACTAGTAGTCTCTCAGCAATGATTTAAAGGAACTCACTACTGGCTCTTTACTAGCCACTAATATTCGCGGAATCAAATCAAGTTCGCAAAACATTTGTTATTATTTTCATTGCACGCAGACTTTTTGAAGCATAAATCCCTACGTAAACAAAATTTAAATTTGGAAGACAGTAATATGGACTTTGGTTCAGCAGTTTAATATACCCCGCTTTCTAACACATGTTTCCTGAAAGTGATTTAAATCATTTTAAGGGGGCAGACCTGTGAAATACAAGGGTTTGGCGAAAAATTTATTTTAAAAAAACGGGGCGACTCAGAGGTTTAGTACTGCGCGTATATATGAAGTAGAGATGGCCCCACAATTTGGCCAATGAGCGGTGCCGACCCCTCCACAAACATGGCCAGCATGGCCTTGAACTGGAGCCGATGTAGGTCTTTGCGGTGTGCACGATTGTGCCTAAACCGTTGGGTTTACAACAGTGAAAAAAATTGCTAGATTCTCTTAAAACATGTATCTAGGATCTGACAGGAGGGTTTTTTGAAATTCCACTCCGAAATAGTTGAAAAAACAAAAACAAAAAAGGAGTACAAAAAAATGGGTTAAAATTTGGGTACTTTTTTCCTGGTTTAGGTACCTTGCAGTTGAGTTATAAAGAATCGCCCATGTCAGATCCTGGGCACATAAATGGACAACATTCGGGCCAAATAATAAGTCGATAGCTCCAAAACTACGGCCTGAAGGTTGCACACCGGTTGCAAAAAGTGATTCCGAGAAAAACGCGTTTAAAGTTTTCAGTGCCTATGTAAAGCGACGAACCAAAAGCTAGGGCAACTTACTGAACTGGCCCTAAAAGATTTCGGGGCTCTTGAGGACTCCTTCCTCGTCGTGTGTCCTGTCCTGAGCGGCCAGGCGAGCCCGGGCGGTTCAGCCACCCGGCCACCCGCAGAACGTTTTGGGCTCTCCTGAGCGCAATTTTTCGAATTTCAACATCCGCTTTGCGGCATTAGAAAGAGGAAAGATCAAAGAATTTTTTGAGGCATTAAAAAAAAATGAATTTTTTGAGGATTTCCACAGGTCTGCCCCCTCAAAAGAATATTGGCTAGAAAGGAAGTAGGTTACAAGTCATTAATTGTAGGAGACCCGTATGGTGCTCCAAAAATGTCTTGAACTTAACTGGCTTATTTCTAGACAGAATTCTCAGAGACAGGGAGGAATTATTGTTGGGGTTCAAGCATCCTAATTTTTAAAAATAAAAGCTCGTATTGTCTAGTTGTTAGTTTGGCTCCCTTAAATAGTATTACACTTTCCCTTTCTGAGTCAATTGAGCCAGAATCAATCACCTCGTGTCTGAGAATTCCGTCTATTGTGAGAGCACCCCTACTGCCTAGGACAGACAATCTCCATCATGTCTGCATGATTATTGCAAAATTGAAGAAAACAAAAAGTATATATGGCATGTGCTGGCAACAACGAAATGAATAGCTTTGCAAATGAACATTTTACATCTACCAGTGTCATCAACGAGTCATACTTTCTTTGAAAGAAAACCAACACAATGGTGTAGTCTAAAGCTCGTCTAGCAGACACTAATACCGTTTGAAATAAAAAGTACTGATGTATAAAATAGTGATGTTAATACAAAATTACACAAACATAATTGAAATAATTTTAAGATAAAAGATAAGAAAGGTGATTAAAAATATAACTGTGAAAACAAACAGTACTGCAGTTTTCAGTCATTCTCTCCGTTATCAGTAGTGCTGCCATCCAAATCTAATCCCGCCTGCTTCAACACCTTGGGGGATTTACCCGAGTTCAAATTGTCTGTTTCAGACGTTTTAGACATCTCAGGCCAGTGTAGCTCATAACTTCATAACTTCTCTTACTTGCCCTAGTTGATATGTTTCCTGTATTCAATTGAGAATATACATCCTGTTCATTTTGTTCTGAATCAATTTGTGATTCAACATCCTTTATACCAACTTCTTCAGTGTTTTTTGTCCAAGGCCATTTGATCGAGAACCATTGCTTTCGCTTCCAAAACTTGATTCATCTGATGATGAGTCTTCAGTATGCACTACTTTGTCAACAGATGTTGTTAGGTATAGTAATAGTCACATCTATACGTTAGTAGAAGTGTCACCTGTCAACTGTCATCGCGTCATCGCCTATCTTATATGAACACATGTAAAACTGAAAATAATGAACCATTCTGCCAGACCACCTGATACCACATGATACTTGTCCTGCCACTTACTTGCCCTCTCACATCATCAGAGCTCATCTGCTCCCTCCGGACACGACAGGTGTCTTCTTACTTTTGTCGGTGTCTGAGTCTGAGTTATGTGGCACATCAGCTTCAGCACCTTCTCCTTTTTGTCTACATAATGTCGTTTTCGGTTCCTAATTATGTACAATTTTTTGCCTTTCCTGGCCTGCGTTTGTTGAGCTCGCTTTTCCCTTAGAGCCTCAGTACTTCAGCTGGCTGTTCCTTTTCTTCAATTTGGCTCTTACGTATGACGAATACTGTTCCACTACACATTGCACCATCGGGTCGCTGATGGGATTCTTGGGCTTCTCATTCTTTGTCCATTGCATGGACAAAAGAATGTCTAGGTGGCAGAAAATAGAAGAACTATAACAATGAAAGAAAAGCAAAAATTAATGTCGAAGCCAAAAAATGACAGCAATAAGCTTACTTGTCAGGCACGCAATTGCGTCATCAGTAATAAGAATGGCTTCCGTATTGGAAACAAAAGATGTACCTTTTTAAGGTACATGCTATCGACTAAACCTTTAATACGCCTAGGGAAGGTAAAAAACCTTTCCCTGCACAGATAAAACATCTGCCATTTGCAAAGGTTCTTGATCATCACCCATGCATATCTAAAATCAAAATAAAGTAAATTAAAACCAACATTATCGTGGGTAATTTTATAGTGCACATAAGTTACAGCGTGTGTCTGTGTCACAGCAAATTCTCTCTCAGGGTCAAGAGCATTCCCTAGATTTTTCAGTTCACAGCCCCCAGTAAGCCAGGGCCTCCTGCTTCGCTACTTCTTACCTAGGTCGAAAAAGTATACAAAACAGAAAATCAAGGATAATATTTTGGTGGGAGATATACATCCAATAAGGGTTACTGTGACAGAGTTAACACATGAGCAGATTGGATTAAATTGAACAATTGAAAGAAGAATAAACTTGTGTCAGAGCTTCATACTTGTACAGGCCTTGAACACTGAAAAGTTAGAGCGGAAGATTTCTATTAGCAGGAAAACGATGAGAAGGTGAAAAGAGGTCTTTAGATTGGAATAAGGTTTCAGTTTGCTGTGGGTGAGCCCAGCAGTGAGTGATACAAGTAAATGGAAATTAAAAAGCAAGTTCAATAAAACATATTTATTCCCAGTCAGAAATGGGTGCTCGAATCTACGTCGACGCGACGTCGATACGTCGGCGGGTATGGTTGATCGTCGATGGTTCTAACAACATTGATGGGTCTTCGATGAAACCATTGAAAGATGCTGTTGACATGCACATTTCATTTTAAGACGTATTTCGTACGAGTTATCTACCACAAAATGATCGTTTCTATCGTATAGCAAATTCCTGACTGTCGTCGAAACGACGTCGTATTGAACTGAGGGTGAATTAATCACAGAACTGCTACTTTTGGTGCACAGAACGACAGACACC
>NW_026267390.1:144830-145964 GCF_000697945.3 Frankliniella occidentalis | reverse complement strand
GAACAACTATTTCAAGTACCTGCACTGCAAACTCCCTCAAACACAGTCAGAGTTTCTGATTTACCCTCAGATTTTAATGTGGTGAGTATGTACTGCTCAAAATTTAACAAGAGGCAAGCAACTAGCACCATTGAATGTAATAGTTCTTTTCTTACCTTATAGGTAAATGTCATTTATGAAATCCTGTGCTGTATTATTTCCAGTTCGACTGCCCAGAAAATGCAGCCCATGCTGTTGGACTCAAGGATGGCGTGGAGTATGAGGACACATTCCTCACTTTCGAACAAATGTTTGAGGGGCACCAAAACCTCAAGTAAATAATGCCCCAGATGAACCGTCAGTTGTGGCTCAATCTGTCGAAAATACTGAAAGTTCTCATTGTGAGAACTCTCTGATGGATGTTTCTAATCCCCAAGAAGTCTCATTAGGTATTTTATGCCTCATGCTTGGTGTATTTGTCATATATGTCTGCCCATGCTCTAACAAAAAAAAAATATTTCTGTTACCATTTTTATCATTTGCAGTGAAAGTCGACTATGACTCTCAGGGATATCCTACGATTTCCAAAGGGGTCGTAACCAGGACAGATTGGCCAGCCTTCGAAACTGTACAGTTTCTTGAGGGACCCTGCTGTATCGACCTGAACCTCACTCAGTTCATTTACCTCTGGACTGACATGTCCATCCCTGACCACATGGAGGCTTAGCTGATCACCAAGATAAGAATTCAACAGGTTACGGCCCCAGCTCACGCATCCGCAAGGTAAACTTACCGTGATCATAGAAGATCCTAACCTCATCAATCCAGCATGGATGGTTTCGGTGATAACTTTGAGTACGATTATGCCGGACCAGAAAATGAACAATATGGGCCCCCGAGCCGGACTGCCAGCCCAGTTCTTGGAACAGGAACTAATGGGAATCGAGGGCAGTTCCGCGCAGGTGGAAGAGGGGGCTATGTTGGATCACCTACTGGTAGAGGTAGAGCAAGAGAAGGTCAGCAGAATGGAGCTGGTGGGATGGATGATCACAATCCCGGTTTTCACGATCATAAATGGTCAACCACATGTTAATCCTCAGCCAAGATTTCAGCATCGGGCATGTGCGACCGTTCATCACCCTCAAGGCAACATGG
>NW_026267390.1:141379-143885 GCF_000697945.3 Frankliniella occidentalis | reverse complement strand
CAGTGTATAATGACCAAATTATACTGTGTGTGTAAGCGTCCTGATGATGGAAAGTAAGTATGATTGTAATTTTTCTTTTGTGGTGTTTAATTAACTGCTAATTTTATGCATTCGTAAATTACTCTTCCCTTCCAGATTTATGATAGGTTCTGATTTTTGCCTACGATGGTTTCATGGTGAATGTGTGAGCCAGAACAGTAAGTAAACATGCGATTTGAAAAAAATCTCTTGCCTTATGGATTCTGATACCAGTCTTATTTCATTGCAGGGAACAAGACAAATCATTTGTGGAAGTGTCCCATTTGCTACCCAAAATGGACAGAAAAGTGGATAAAGGGAGAAAAACAGTCAGGTACAGTTTGCATTCGGTTCTGGTGCACAGACTATTGGTTGATTTCTTTGATACCTTGTGATCATTACCTGAATGGTCATTAGAATTGCGATAAGATCAAATGTGTTTCTTTGGTCTGAAATAGTTTTTATTTTGATATCTTCAGGTAGAAAGATTCCACGAAGGAAATCAGCTCCAAATAAGTCTGCATCAATAGATAGAAACCGTCATATTTAAACTACTTTTCTCAATGATTGCATCACATCTAGAATCAGTTTAAGATTGATATAACTAACAGGAATCAATTTCCTTCTTTTTGATTTTGAGGCACACAATGTTCTTTTCATATTAAGCATCTTGTTTTAAATTTTTTACCCCTCAGGTGAATCTAAAACTATTGCGGCTGTGACTCAAAAGAGCCCATCCAAACCACAAGATGCAAACAATTGTAAGTAGCTCCATTGCCCTCTGCATTTAACATTTGTGGTTCTTGATATTCACAAGGTAGATGTACGCCAGACCACGTCTGGCGTAACAGGCTTCGCGATATCTCACGAAACACTGTTACGCTGCGACGCGCCTGGCATACATCTACCTTGGCCCGCGGCGCTGGCACCCGAGTCGGGAAGTGCAAAAATGTACACCAAGATACGGGCCTCCGGCTCGTCAACGGCCCGTCACTTCGACTGCGCATGCAGGGTTGTACATTTTTTCGCTTATTTTCGTCAAAAACACCCTCTAGGACCTCAACGGTTTGAGCTAGAGCAAAACCGACAAAAATTTTGCCCGATAGACTCTGCTTTGATAAGTTACCCCCTGGGAAACCACCAAAAAATATTTTCAAACATCGACCTAGAGACCTGCTGTTTTTGATATTTTAAAAATCCAATTTTTTAACTAGAATGCTCATCTTCGAACTTGATCTGTCTTTTTAACCCGCCCTTCTGCTTTGGAAAAGCTGTCTAGCGGGCTTATGCAAACGACCTCGTGTCTCTGTGTGTGTGTCTGTCTGCCTGTCTGTTTGTTCCACTAGAAGGAGATGTATTAGAGACTTCAAATTTTCAGGGTATCTTACGGTTCACTCCTAGAAAACGAAACGCCTTCGGCAAATCCTGGCAGCCACCTCTCAGCTGAAAGAAAATGAAACAGGGCAAAAAAGTCAGTTTTTTTTTAATGATCTTCTAAGGAGTAACTCATGAAAGTAGAGCCCATTGGGCGAAAATTTCGGCCGTTTGGCTTTATCTCAAACCGTTTAGGCGCTGGAGGGTCTTTTTTTGACTAAAATAAGCTAAACTTGCTGTAGTGAACAATTAGTTGTAGAAGGATGCCTAAAAACCGCAAAAGACGAAGGAAACTCCCAAACCTACCCCCCAAAAAAAAACGTTTCCTAAACAGAAGGGTGGGTCATAGTCGCGATGCTTCACCGTTACATCGTGTCTACGAGGCAAATTTTAAGGAGGGGTTTTTGCGGGCCCAAGGCCCGTTACATCATTTGATTATGTTCTTGAGCAAATTGCGGGACAGAAATGGTCGGCCCGCAGGCCCGACTATCGCCGGCGGCAGGCCAAGCAGGCCCGGCCCCTGCCGAACAGAGTTGCCGGCGGAGCGAAGCGGACCTGAGGCGAAAATACCAGGTCGCTAGCTGAATTCGTTTTCGAGTTATCGTGCGGACAGACAGACAGACGTGCAGACACACAGACAGACAAAGTTATTTTCGACCAGACGGAGTAATAGGCTTCGCTAATCGCTTAGCCAATAACAATAGTTAAAAATGATTTTATTACCTTACCATCACAGTCCCAGAGCCCTCGTTGGCAGGCGTTCCAAAGAGTCCCTTTTAAGTCACGCCACTAATTCATGCAGCAGCATAGTCTATTTCCGAAGTGGCTTTACTACAAACCAGTGCCTCCAAAGTTGCAGGCTCGTGCAGTGATTACCGTGGCAGTGGACTAATTGTTGCAAGTGTTCTGCGTTGCGGAGTGGCCTTTATTGTCCTAAAAGTAAAACTCCACCTTGCGTATGTCTGTTTTTGGCTGATTATTTATTATGGGCTTTAAAATTGTACTGGCTAAGTCTCATGTCTGAGGCCGGAAGTCACATGTCTGTCTTATGTCTGGAAACATGAGACCTTCTGTCCGAGACATGAGACTTTATCCCTGGCGCCCCCCACCCCCC
>NW_026267390.1:133028-135404 GCF_000697945.3 Frankliniella occidentalis | reverse complement strand
GAAAGTCTTGAATCTCGTGAAAAAATACTTCATTTACATTGGTCTAATACCGTGGACGGATGCCGTACAAATGTGAGGCCTCTCACTGACGCCTGACAGTGAGGGACGCAAGACGATTGGGAATCGGTCATAAGACGAATGGTTCGTCTCGGAGCCGTCGCTCGTCCAACTCATATTCGTTTCACAGCCGCTTTACACCCTTTCGGCATTCGTCGTAAAAGTGGTCACTTTTTCGAGGTCCCTCAATAGCTAAACCTTATTGATATCTATCAATAGCTATTGAGTGTCTTAAAATAATTTATAGCTGAAAAAATGTGCAGAGAATTTCTATAAAATGTCCCGAACCCTTTTTCAAAATCACAGTTGTAACAAAACCTGTTCATAGGGAATACCCTGAACATGATGAGCCAGTGCGTCAACATCAGGAATACAACGTAGCAGGGCCTTTTCCACCCTTGCCACCAGTTCCTGGAGCCCCTGGACGTGGAGAAGATCCTGATGTTGATCCCGATGACGACCTGTCATTAAAGCGCTCGGAAATTAATGTTATGATACTATCAAGTGATGAATAGAAAGTTTCTACTCTAAATTTTACTGCAGGATCGAGTATAGGTTCATCAGCACGTTCACCGTCCTGTCTTCTCTTCCTCCGAGTTCTATGAGTAACAGTTGGGATTGGAAGTGCTGTGAAGGCCTCTTTAACAAAGGCACTTGAAGCGATGAACTCATCCTTGCGTCTCAAAAGGACAGCAAAAGATTCTTCATTGCGAAGGGATCGGAGAGCGTTCAGCACGATCTCAACGTGATTAACTGCAACCATGAGGTCGACATCAACGCAAGTACTCAATGGCTCTACTTCATGGAAAATGGATTCGAAGGTAAGTGCTGTAAGTAAAAACTTTTCTGACATGAAATACTCTAAAAGGGCACTAGCATTGAGCTTATTGTCGTTTGATGAAGTTTCACTCGTCTTGATGTGTTCCAGAGTCTCCACAATCGCTTCGAAGGCACGGAGAACGGTTGACAAAGCAAAGCTGTGTGACATCCATCGAGTTGTGTCAACTCGCTTTAAGCGAAGAATTTGTTTACCTGGGTAAGTTTTCTTAAAAATCTCTTCATAAGTGTCCACATTGTTTTTACTGCCATTAATCACATTGTAAACTGTCTTTAATTTGACAAACAGGTTCCCTGCATCCAGACAACATCCGGCGGCTTCTTTCACTGCCAAGCTGAGACGATGCGCCCAACACGAGTCGTAGACAGCACTCTGGGCCTCTGCACGTACAAGAGCTTGAAGACCGAGATAAGGCCCACGCATGTTTGATGCGCCATCATATGCCTGCCCTACAAGGTTTGTGGTCCAGTCCAGCTGCAGTTCTTCAAATATTGATTTCAAAACTTCAAATAAAGGTGGAACCCCAATGACGCAATCTACGCTACCCATCACCCATCATCCGCGATTTCGTGTATTTACGCGTACAACTCGGCTTGTGGTTAAGACTTAGGATGTGTGTGAACAATAAATATGACTATACACCTTATGATTGTATTTCGCATTGTAAAAACACGAAATCTCAAGTGATGGGTGACGGGTGACGGGTGATGGGTAGCGAAGATTGCTCCATTGGGGATCCACCTTAACTTTTGACCACTGGTAACAGCACATGCTTTAACTGCTACTAATCTCTCAGCTACAGTCCCAGTGTCATTTCTTACGTATCTGATGATGCAGGTACATTGCTCTTTTCGGGAAGAGTCAACAGATTCGTCAAAGGATACGCTGAAGAAAACTGCATCATTTATTTCTTGAACTACTTTTTTCCTTATAAATTCACTAATTGCCTTAATTAATTGGTTCTGCCTTTTATGGGACATAAAATTCCATATTTTTTTCCGTGATTTTTGTAATTTGACAAGGTAAGTGGCAAGAGCAGGCGAATATTTTGCCAACAATGACGTTAAATCAAAAAAATTGCCCCTAAACTTTTCTGTTTTACCCTCACTATGGCCTCTAAACGCCATGCAATGTTGGGCAAGAAAAAGTGTCACATCAATAAGTTGACGAACAACTGCTCGATTCTCCGCCCTTTTCTTTTAAGTTTGTTCCTTTAGTGTGTCATCTAAAGGCACAGTGAGTTTCCGAAGTCCTGATCTTGCCGAAGCATCAAAATGGCTGTCAGAAGACTCGTGCAGTATTATTTTAGAAAGTCCGTCCTTCCAACCGCAGAAACCTTTTGTTGAGAATATCGGATGCAAGCTCTTGTTAGCAGCTTTTCCAAACAAAATGCAGTCAAGGCAGTAGACACTATCTGTCTTCACAGAGTACGATAACCAGGTTCTTCTCTGAAGCGTCCCACCCCTTAATTTACGAAAGTA
>NW_026267390.1:122930-128238 GCF_000697945.3 Frankliniella occidentalis | reverse complement strand
CTGTCTGTTTGTTCCACTAGAAGGAGATGTATTAGAGACTTCAAATTTTCAGGGTATCTTACGGTTCACTCCTAGAAAACGAAACGCCTTCGGCAAATCCTGGCAGCCACCTCTCAGCTGAAAGAAAATGAAACAGGGCAAAAAAGTCAGATTTTTTTCTTTAATGATCTTCTAAGGAGTAACTCATGAAAGTAGAGCCCATTGGGCGAAAATTTCGGCCGTTTGGCTTTATCTCAAACCGTTTAGGCGCTGGAGGGTCTTTTTTTGACTAAAATAAGCTAAACTTGCTGTAGTGAACAATTAGTTGTAGAAGGATGCCTAAAAACCGCAAAAGACGAAGGAAACTCCCAAACCTACCCCCCAAAAAAAAACGTTTCCTAAACAGAAGGGTGGGTCATAGTCGCGATGCTTCACCGTTACATCGTGTCTACGAGGCAAATTTTAAGGAGGGGTTTTTGCGGGCCCAAGGCCCGTTACATCATTTGATTATGTTCTTGAGCAAATTGCGGGACAGAAATGGTCGGCCCGCAGGCCCGACTATCGCCGGCGGCAGGCCAAGCAGGCCCGGCCCCTGCCGAACAGAGTTGCCGGCGGAGCGAAGCGGACCTGAGACGAAAATGCCAGGTCGCTAGCTGAATTCGTTTTCGAGTTATCGTGCGGACAGACAGACAGACGTGCAGACACACAGACAAAGTTATTTTCGACCAGACGGAGTAATAGGCTTCGCTAATCGCTTAGCCAATAACAATAGTTAAAAATGATTTTATTACCTTACCATCACAGTCCCAGAGCCCTCGTTGGCAGGCGTTCCAAAGAGTCCCTTTTAAGTCACGCCACTAATTCATGCAGCAGCATAGTCTATTTCCGAAGTGGCTTTACTACAAACCAGTGCCTCCAAAGTTGCAGGCTCGTGCGATGATTACCGTGGCAGTGGACTAATTGTTGCAAGTGTTCTGCGTTGCGGAGTGGCCTTTATTGTCCTTAAAGTAAAACTCCACCTTGCGTATGTCTGTTTTTGGCTGATTATTTATTATGGGCTTTAAAATTGTACTGGCTGTCTCATGTCTGAGGCCGGAAGGCACATGTCTGTCTTCTGTCCGAGACATGAGACTTTATCCCTGGCCCCTGGCGCCCCCCACCCCCCGAGGTCATGTCTAGTCTCATGTCCAGTCTCATGTGCGTCTCAGGTCCAGTCTCAGGTTTTTTAGTTTCTGTCTAGGGTCTGTCAAGGATCTGTTTCATTGACCACGTATTGCTTCTTTGCAATCATGAGGTAGCGACGATACCCCATAAGGTTCTCCTTATATCTCATTAAGGTGTGAAAGTGTTATGGAGGCGCTGAGGATCAGTGTGGAATAACTGTAGCTGTAGGTTTCGTGGTCTGGATCAGAGAGGGTTTATTGGTCCCAGTCAGGTATACATATAGACAGGTAACTGCGAATAGACAGTCAGTAGATGCAGTACAGTACACAGGTTGCCAACATCAGAACACGCCCCCATAATCTAAATCGTTACTTGACAAACAGATCAAGCACACAAAAGGCGGGCAAAAATAGCAGCACAAGTTACACAAAAATATCACAAGGTAACGATGCCGATTAGCAGAAGGCAACAAAATACAAATTGCGACTGGACCAATAAGGTACAAAATGCAAAACATTATTTAGACAAAATCACAACAAATAATGCATAAAGCTAAAAACTAAATTACAAATAAAAGCTTAAAACCTAAAAGTGCACAGACTAAACCTAAGGGTAAAAAGAGGTAAAAAGGATCACAACATTGTCAGTCATAATTATGAACATTGCAAAAGCTGACAATACAAGGAAAATATCACAAGCAGGAAGAATTAACACTTTCTAGACAATTAGCAAATATTGGATAAAACAAGCCAACATAATTGAAATTGACAAATACAGAAAGTAATTACTGAAATGGCAAGTAGCAAACAAACACAGTATTTTATGGGACAATCAAACCCATCTTCACAATACAGTCTTTGTGCTTCGTGGCCTTCAATGGCTTGGTAAGCACATCCGCCACCATCTCAGTTGTGGGCACATGCTTCACTTGAAACTTCTGTTGCTGAATCAGTTCTTTGATATAGAAGTATCGCATGTCCACATGCTTAAGTCTTCCGCAGGTTCTCTCTTGCTTGGAAAAGGCAACAGCACCAGCATTGTCACACCATAGAGGTACGTGCTTGGGTGCACATCGCAGGTGAGACATCAGTGAAACCAGGAATTTGGCCTCCTTGGCCAGCTCGGTCAGTGCCACGAACTCAGCCTCAGTGGTACTCAAGGCAACACTTCTCTGCTTTCGGGATTCCCAGGCAATCGCTCCCCCTCCGAGCAGAATGGTGTAGCCTGTATAGGACCTTCGATCCATAGGACAGTTTGCCCAATCAGCGTCAGAGAAACCTGTTAAATCACATCCAGATTTAGAGTATGTCAAGGCATAATCTGAAGTTCCTTTAAGATATCTGAGAGTATTCCTGATTGCTCCCCAGTGCTTCTCACTATAGCAAGTGTTAAATTGGCTAAGCACAGACATGGTATGCATTAAATCAGGTCTCGTAAAAGTAGCTAAATACATAAGGCGGCCAACCAGGTGCTGGTAGGGCTTGTCACACTTAGCAGTTTCAGCAGCAGTTGCTTTGGTCAGCTTGAACGATGGAGACAGCGGGAGAGAAGAGGGATTGCAGTCATCCAGCCCAGCTTCTTCCAGGACATCGTGGAGGTAGGCCTGTTGGTCCAAGTGAATGGTTCCTTCTTCCCGATTCCTGGTGACTCGAACTCCAAGGTAGCTGCTGATTGGTCCCAAGTCCTTGCAGATGAATCTGGCAGCCAATTCCTTCTTAGCTTCCTCAGTAGCCTTGGGGCAGCTAGAAAAGATTAAAATGTCATCAACATAAACAGCGAAGATTATGACATTTTTCCCATCTGTGCGGTAAAAAATGCAAGATTCTTTAGCCATTCTCTTCATTTTCATTTGACGAAATGCCTTCAAGAGAGTTAAGTACCACGCACGAGAAGCCTGTTTAAGGCCATAAATAGCCTTCCTCAGCTTGTGAGTAGCTCCATCTGGAAGACGAATGTAAACTTCTTCATCAAGATTTCCTTGCAAGAAAGCAGTCTTCACGTCAACATGGTCTATCTCCCAATCATTTTTAGCAGCCAATGCAAACAAAAGACGGACACTTGAATGTCTAATGGTAGGGGAGAAGGTTTCATGGAAATCTTCCCCTTTCACTTGACTAAAGCCTCGGGCAACCAGCCTGGCCTTCCAAAGTACTATGGCACCACTAGCATCACGTTTTAATTTGAAGACCCACCTTGTGGAGACGACACGCTTACCAGGTGGAGCTTCCTCGTCTGACCATGTGCCGCATTCCTCATGAGACTTCATTTCATTCTCCATGGCAGCCTTCCACTTGGATGCGTCGCTCCTCGACATGGCGTCTTCATAACTCTTTGGCTCGTCAGGATGAGTGCTGGCAATCAGGGCAAAATCAGAACCATTAATTATATCATTGTCACAGTCATCACAAGCGCTGTAAACAAAGTCAGGGTTCTTCTTGGGTTTGCGGATTCTCTGAGATGCTCTTATTGTGGGCTGCTTGGGTTGAGGCTGCTTCTTATTCTTCCCTTTCTTCGGCTGTTCAGGTTTAACATTGTCCTCGGGCTGAGTCTCAGGAGTTGGAACAACAGGCTCAGGCACAGGAGTTGGAATGGCAGCGGGTGGATCGGGAGTATCAATGAAATAATCAGCTCCATCCAAGAACGGATGACCACTAGAAGTAGTCTCCTCAGACAAGGCATCTTCTGAAACATCATCTTCAAGAAATTTAGCATCTCTGGAGATTACATACCGGCCAGCTGGATTGGTTGGTTCTACAAACTTGTAAGCCTTTGAATTCTCACAGAAACCAACGAAAATCATCTTCTGTGCCTTCTCCTCAAATTTCTTTCTCTTCTCCTTGGGTATGTGAACGAGAGCAGTGACTCCAAAGACTTTCAGATGGTTGAGGCTCACTGGCTTTCCAGTCCAAACTTCTTCAGGCATGGCTCCATCTAAAACTGAACAAGGAGAACGGTTTCTTATATACACAGCACAAGCAGTAGCTTCAGCCCAGAAACGGAAATGCCTTTTAGAGTCAAGTAGCATACAAGTGGCCATGTCAACAACAGTCCTGTTTCCCCGCTCAGAAACGCCGTTCTGTTGAGGTGAGTAGGGAGCAGAAGTTTGATGAATAATACCTGCTTCTTTGAAAAGACCTCCAAGATACTGGTTGACATATTCAGTGCCATTATCAGACCTTACAACTTATATGGTTTTAGATGTCTGATTCTCGACCAACTTCTTGAACTCAATGAACTTGCTATATACTTCTGACTTCTCCTTCAAAAAATAGCAAAAGATTTTCTTACTGTAGTCATCTTGTAAAAGCATTGTATATCTAGCACCACCAAAAGAATTAAGCTTCATTGGGCCGAACAAGTCTGTGTGAATAAGCTGCAGTGGTTCCGTGGAACGCTCAGACTTACTGGGCGGAAAGGGCCTACGCACCATCTTCCCCCTAACACACACTTCACACAACTTGTCAACAAGAGAGCCAATACTACAATCCTTACTGTGAATCTGCTTCATCTGGGTGAGGCTCAAGTGCCCGAATCTTCTATGCCATAAATCCTGATTAGAAGGACTAACCTTAACAGCCAGGGCTTGAAGCTTGCAGCACTCACCAGATTCACTTTCACTAAAGTTTGCTTGAAACAGGCCTCCAGTTCTCTTGGCAGTCATCAGAACATTTCCTTTGTTGTTGGTGACGCAACATCCGTTCTTACTAAATGTGACTGTCAAGTCCTTGTCACACATGGCAGACACTGAAATGAGGTTTGTTGAGAGTCCTGGAACAAGCAGCACATCTTTTAACATAGTACGACCAACATCAAGTTCAAGTGGAACATTACCAACTCCTTTCACAGGGGCAGCGTGGTCTGGATCAGAGAGGGTTTATTGGTCCCAGTCAGGTATACATATAGACAGGTAACTGCGAATAGACAGTCAGTAGATGCAGTACCCAGGGTAAAAAAAAACCATGATTGTCATGGTCAAATTGAGATTTTGACCATGGAAAACCAAGATTTTAATCATGGACATTGCTTAGACCATGGTGATCACCTATGCCCATCTCCCCAGCCATGATACTTTGCACTCGGTTGACCATGGACAACTACTCAACCATGCGCAAGTGGGATGTCCACACCATGGTCTACCTTGGCGTGTTCTTTAGATAGTGTCGTT
>NW_026267390.1:121770-122880 GCF_000697945.3 Frankliniella occidentalis | reverse complement strand
TGGTGCCAAATCTAAGTCAGAATTAGATGTCATTTTGAATGCTTTATTTTAAGTCCTGTCCAACCACAGTGTTAGAATCATGGAAGCAAAATATCAATGGAATGTGGACTGCATTGATGAGTGAAGCCTATCAGAGATGCACCTGTTCCTAAAAATGTGGTTCAGCTTCGTTTCTACCTTGGCAGCAGAAATTTTTACAGAAAGTTTTTGCCCAAAATAGCTGACACTCTCCATGTGTATCACGAACTACTTCAAAAGGGAGGTAAGTGGGAATAGTCACCTACATGTGACTCTGCCTTCTTGGAGTATAAGCAGATGATTTTGAATCAGGCTTCACTTACTCATTAGAACTATAACTACCAATTGTTATTTCAACTGATGCCTCAGCCAATGGACTTTCAGGAATATTGGCTCACCGTATTGACAATGTTAATAGACCTGTGCTTTATTTTTCTTGTTCATTAGGCCGTTTCACAAAAATACCCCCAGATTGACAGGGAAACCCTTGCTAATGTACTAGCTGTAAATCAATATTTTCACAATTATTAGGGTTCGTGGTTTTCTGAAAAAATAAAATAGGTGGGAAAAATTCAGATTTTTTCCGATTCTTTTCGGAAAAAATTGGAAAACAATGGTTATTGAACAGAAACAAGCTTTGAATAAGACATGAGTGAAGTTCTTAATGTGGTGAGTAAGTACTATTCAAAATTTTACAAGAGGCAAGCAGCTAGGACCATTGAAACTAATGCTTCTTTTCTTCTCTCATAGGTAAATGTCATTTATGAAATCCACAAAGCGTTGTAGAAACAAACAAAAATAGAGAGGTCACATAAACCCACAATTCATTCAGACAGTGATGGGGAGAAGTGTGTGATGCTAACTGTAAGGCATTTATGTCAATAAGCTTGTTTATCAAAGATATATTTTCTGTTTACGTCTCTATCTGACCTGTACTAGGTAGATGTACGCCAGACCACGTCTCGAGTAACAGGCTTCGGGATATCTCTCGGAACACTGTTACGCTGCGACGCGCCTGGCATACATCTACCTAGGCCTGCGGCGCTGATACCCGAGTCGGGCAAAATGTATAGTCGTAGATAGGCCTTCGGC
>NW_026267390.1:118648-121711 GCF_000697945.3 Frankliniella occidentalis | reverse complement strand
AAACCCTGATGACGAGGAGCTGACTCTTAGCAGAGGTCCCGGCGCAGTAAAGAAGTGCCCCCTCCCTTCCTGTGCTGTGCGTGTTCCTCCCGAAAAGGGGCTTATAAACCACTGCAAGACCCACCGTGAGCCAGGCCTGTCCTACATAGCCCAGGCCGTGCAAGCGAACGCCCGGATCTTGTCAACAGAAGAGGAGGCGGCAGTGGGACCTGCCCCAACCAGCGGCCTCGTAATTCTCCTCAACTTGTGTGGCTTCATTAAGCTGGGGCCAGAGCTTCAGCTAGAGCAGTACTAGAGACGCCCGCCAAAGTGCCTAGTGTAAAGTTCTAAGTTAACCCGAACATGGTGCGCAGGGGAGATGCGAGGGCCAAGAAACCGCGCGCGCCCAAGCGCCCCGCGACGACGAGGCGCTGCTCACTATAACGGTGCGTGTGGTGGACGGGCAGGCCCAAATCGCGGTCCAGGGGCCCCGCCAAGTAAGGGAGCGGGAGGCCACAACGCCAGGAGCGAGCCCCGACACCAAGAGGACTAAAGCCGCCACCCCTGCGGCAAAGCCTGACGAGGCCGCTGGAGCAGCCACCACCAAGCCCGCCTCTCGTCGACACCGCCCACGCTGCGGAAGGTGCAACAAGAAAGGGCACAAAGCCGCAGACTGCAAGGTGGTGAAGGTGGTGAAAGGCAAGGAAGAGCAGGAAGCTGCTCGCTCTGCTCCCCCCGCCCCTGAACTCCAACACGACTCCAACATCGTCGCAGGCGCGACAGCCGTGGGCGAGCTGCTGCCTCCTGGACCGCGCCCAGAACTGGCGCCATTCCCCTTTGTACAAGATCTGGAGCCCATAGAAATCGAACTTAGCCATGAGGAGGAGGTGTCCCTCTTGCAAGAAGAGAAGGACGACTGAGGTGTGCTATTTTGTTCTTAATTAAGTGTGGTCCCACAGACCAGAGAGTTTCGTACGTGTTTTTTTTTCTTTTTGAGACGCAAGTGGCGTGTCTTATGTGGTCCCACAGACCAGAGAGTTTAGTAAATGTTTTTTTCTTTTTGGGACGCAAGTGGCGTGTCTTGTGTGGTCCTAGAGACCCAAATCTTTTTTTTGTGTGGTCAAAACAAATAAATAAATGATCACTGTCTTCCTAATCCTAGCTCTTGTCATTCTCCCAATGTCGAAGTTTCTTTGACTCGTAAATGAATTGAAATGAATCACGCAACAGTCGATCGTACTTGTCATGCTGTGTCTGAAGGACTTAAACGCAAATGAAAAGTGGAGACAGGTTGACACTAACACAAACTTAAGGAGTTAAAATTTTATTGAACTGAAAATTAAAAAGGAGAGTTAACTTGTACCGAAGAGAAAAGAAAACACACCTAAAACACTAACACTTAACACTTGCAAATCACTGGCAACTAGCTTCAGGGTCTGGAGCGAGGTGCCCACGGAAATAGACTCAGGAAGCTGTTCATTTTTCACTTTGGTCACGATGTGGCAAGGGAGGGATGAGCAGAGTAGCAGTCAACTGTTGCAGTTGAAAAATAAATAAACAAATTTTATTTACAAAAGGGAATCTGATTGGCAGATCACAGTGTGGTCAGAGCTATTAAAATCTTGGACTGCAGTGCGAAGTCTGGTACTTGCAGTGGGCCAAGATCGCATTAACAGGCTGGGTTATTCATCTGAAGTCAGAAACTCGCTCCTTGCCATGCCCTACGCTCAGGCATTTCACAGAGACTGTGCTCGGACTGGGCAAGGAATGGCAAAGACTGTTGTTGTCAGTCACGAGGTTACTGATGGTCAGGTACTCGACCAAGAGCATCCCCTCTAATGCCTTAGAGAAAATGGGCAGTGGCAGTGAGATCAGCTTTTTAAATTTTATTCTGATTCTGGTAAACCATGGGATAATAAATCCTATGGCTTGACTGGACGGGTCTAGATTCTGACTCAAATTAAGAGGGGAGAACGTAAACTGGGATGTTCTGCTGGCCACGAACGAGTTACTGCGGAAATGAAATTGTGTTTCAGCTCCCTCCTTCGACCGAGTCTTGCCCCAGCTTCTCACCCTTCTACTAGAGACCAGTACGATCTGAACCTCCGGCAGTGCAGCTGATTCATCATGCGGGAAGCAGCCGTTGGCAGAGTAGCAAGACTCAAGACGCAAGAGAGACTTCAAGAAATGATTTTAATTTGAGGCATTCCAGGGCGGGCTGAGAAAGTTGCAGTTGCTCGGACTGTGGCGAGACTGTCAGCACCTGATAATCTTCCAGAAGACCTTGCACCCACCTGTGACCCTAACCTCCCCTTGGCGGTTCTGATGTTGGTTTTAGCAGGGTTTTTCCAGCATACATCTAGCTCCGAAGGAGGGAACCCTTTCTCCGTAAATCTTTACTGGGGCTGGACACGCCCGTGCGCAGACTTTCTTTGAGAGAGAGACCCGTGTATTGTTATGGAGCTGCGATTTCATCGCAGAAAGTAGTGTTTACACTAACTAACTAGCAGAAGCAGACGGCTTCTGCTCCGCGCCTTCCCCTGCCGTCAGGAACGACCTGGCGAGCGCCGCCTCGCGAGAGTGCTGCCCCTAGCGGTCGGTAGGCGAGACTCTCCCCCCTCCGCCGTGCGGCGGGAGACTCGAGTGCTACGGCTGCGCGCCGAGCCGGCGCGCGGCGGGCCCGAGCGTCAGTTCTTACCTACCCGTGCCAGCGAGTGGACGTACGTGCGATCCGCTCCCAGCCGAGTAGTCCAGTTGTTCAAGGAGAGTTTACCGTGTAATCTAGGCCAATAAACCGTCTTTACGCTTCACCTTGAGTATCCCTTGACCTCCTTCTGCCTCCTGGTAAAAGCCTAAGCCCTGAAAAAGGCCGCTTTATAACAGTATCGAGGAGGGATCACTCATACGCAAAGAAAATGTGTAACTTTTTAATTTTGGATTTTTATGGTGTGATTCATTTTTTTATTTTTTAGGAAAACAAGAAAATTTTCGCGTAAGGACTCCGCCTTTGGCCCGATTCGGGTTCGGGTTTGGGTGTCAGCGCAGCGCCAGCACCACAGCGTCGCAGCGTAACAGTGTTCCTAT
>NW_026267390.1:117735-118598 GCF_000697945.3 Frankliniella occidentalis | reverse complement strand
TTTCACGATCATAAATGGTCAACCACATGTTAATCCTCAGCCAAGATTTCAGCATCGGGCATGTGCGACCGTTCATCACCCTCAAGGCAACATGGCAGAATCCAAGCACCTCAGTGGCGTCGTGGTCTTTTGTTATGCAAGCTATGTTGACTGCTGAAGGTCTTTGGAAAGTGGTTAGTGGTCAAGAAAATGATGTAGACAAGAATGACTTAGCTGATCACCAAGGTAAGAATTCAACATTAACATTTTCAATTGAAGGGGTTGCCGAGATTTGCCCTTAACATCACTGTCATGTGCTTTTATTGTTTTTCGTGGTCTGATAGAGCAAAATTAAGCTTAAACTGGAGTAAGTACTCTAGTAATCAGAGTGAAAGAGGCATACATTTGTTTTCTTAAACCTATTGTGTAATAAAAGGGAACAGACATACTGACTAGTGCATAATTGTGAATTGCTTGAGGGGCAGTGAAATTGTTCTACTTAATTAATTTTAGCCTTTCGTCAAATTCTGTCACTGGAAGTGTAATGGGGTATTATTTTGTAAAACGCCTTGGCCCAATCTGAAGAATTTGGAAAAAATAGATACGTATGTTTGTTCAAGACTTCCAGTTTATTTTCATGTACAGATTTTGCTATGGTGCTTTAAATGAGGTGTTGTATTTCAAGATATCTTTAATATCATGTTTTATTCGCATTTCAGTTATTGCTCTCGTTCAGCCTTTTTTGCCAAATGCGTTAGTAGTAAATGGAAATTACGTTAAAATATGTCTTTTTACCGTTCAGTTCACATGATTTGCGATAATTTTCAGTATAGGATGCCTTTGGGCCACTTTCGTCAAGCAACTCTCAAAAATGCAAGTTGTGT
>NW_026267390.1:107370-108117 GCF_000697945.3 Frankliniella occidentalis | reverse complement strand
AGGAACTTCGCCTCGAAGAACAAGACACCTGACCAGGTCGATGGCGGAGAGGAAGAGGCGGTCGACCAGCCCCCAGATGATCAGGCACACAGCCTCGGGCAGGGCTCCAGGAATAGCCCCAGCCAGGGCTCCAGGCACAGCCCCAGCAAGGGCACCAGGCAGGGCTCCAGCCAGGGCTCCTGGCAGGGCTCCAGGCACAGCCTCAGGCAGGGCTCAAGGAACAGCCCCAGCCAGGGCTCCAAGCACAGCTCTAGCAAGGGCTCCAGGCACAGCACCAGTCGGTGGGGCAGCAGCTGCATCCTGCTCAAAAGGATCTAGGCCCACTCACTCAGGAACGATTGACCCAACGTAACTTTGGCCCAAGTGTTGTGGAGTAGGGGTACCCTCGCACCTGCTCCTCTCCTGCCCTCGACAGTACTCTACAAACGGGCAATATCTCTTGCATTTGAAATTTACTTGTGGGTGAATTAGTTAATGGGTGAGATAAAATCGAGGGTGAACGGACCTTGGGTGAATATTAGGGGGTGAAAAGACTCTGGGTGAAAAGACTCTGGGTGAACGGACTTTGGGTCAATCGAGTGTTGGGTGAAAGACGTTTGGGTAAATGGGCCGTGCCCCTGCTCAAAATTTCCTGCTGGACCAGCATCTGGAGCAGCAACTACAGCAGCAGGTGCAACTACCAGATCCGTTGAGCCACATACACCAGTTCCAGCAGCAGACTCCGCAGTTTGTAGAATCGTGGGAGGG
>NW_026267390.1:101280-102376 GCF_000697945.3 Frankliniella occidentalis | reverse complement strand
ATCTGTCTTTTTATGATACAAAACGACCCTGAAATTCCCAGATCGCTATCTCAATTATTCTTTCTCGAGTTATCGTGCGGACAGACGGACAAACAGACAGACAAACAAACAGAATGAAACTTTTCCGGTCAGTGGAGTAATGGGCTTCGCTAATCGCTCAGCCAAAAAGGGAATTTTTCTTGCCAAAATGGCCAAAACAGAAAGAGTTTTATTGCTTTCAGGGGTACACTTTTGTCTAAAAAGTATGCCGTCGGTTCAAAATTTCCTTCTAAGCAGAAGAGTGGGCTTATTTTATGGTGGCACATCATTGGCTGAGCGATTAGCGAAGCCCATAACTCCACTGACCTGAAGAGTTTCATTCTGTTTGTTTGTTTGTTTGTATGTCTGTCCGCACGATAACTCGAGAAAGAACTGAAAGAGCAATCTGGGAATTTTAGGGTCGTTTTGTATCACTAGCTATATGTACGCCAGACCACATCTCAGGTAACAGGCTTCGCGATATCTCACGAAACACTGTTACGCTGCGACGCGCCTGGCGCACAAATAGCTAGGCCTCCGGCGCTGACACCCGAGACGAGTTAAGGACAGGGTATAGGGGAACAGGGCCTTCCAGGCCCTAAATTTGACATACTCGAACCATTTGTCGGGGTCCTATTACTCTAAAATTAGGAACATGAAACTTCTGCTGTTCGGTAACGGTTTTCATTAAAAGTTCGAATTTGGACAGATTGTTATGTAAAAATCAACGTTTTAGTGATACTAGATAATCTAAGGACCCCTCAGCCCAAAAGAGGGTGTGGTGCGACCCGTAGTATGTGGTTTAAGTATTACTCCCTTTACAATTCTGTGACATGAAGCCTTTTTCACGATTTAATAGACAATTTTGTCTTTTTCACGTTGTTTTCGCCAAGAAATGCCCAATAGCGCCGAAACGGTACAAGATAGAGCAAAACGGACGAAATTTTCGGTCGCAGGGCTCTACTTTAACGAGTTACCCATTAGGAGCCCATAAAAAAATATTTGAAACATAAGAAATATTTTGCATCCTGTGGTTTTTGATTTTTTTGAAAGTCAATTTTTGAGCTAGAGTGCTCAT
>NW_026267390.1:92054-95239 GCF_000697945.3 Frankliniella occidentalis | reverse complement strand
AATTAATTTTCAGTAATTGACTAAAATTTGTCTACAACTTTTGATTGACCTCGAAAAATTATTGTTGATAATTGTTTGATGTTTTCAGTGGACAATACTGTCCTAGAACTGAGAGAGAAAATATAATTTTGTCTGTGATCCACGTACCAATATTTTTCATTACTACACTGCAGCCGCTGCTCGCTGCTCTCCCTCTGTTCCGTTACAGTACAAACACGCTAGTTTGAATCTGCCCCGGCCCAGCGCGCGCCTTGCGGAGACGAATGTGAGACGAGCGGGCGGGGCGAGTGGTTCGCTTGGTTCTTGGGTTCGTCTCCGCTGCGGAGACGAATAAACGGCGAGAGGGATGGCCACGTCCGGCTGATAGACAGACGGACCCGGGGGGCGGAGGGGGAGGGGAAGCGCGCCCCTCTGTTGCTCTCTAGTTCGTCAGAAAAGTGACCACTTTTACGACGAATGCCGAACGGGTGTAAAGCGGCTGTGAAACGAATATGAGTTGGACGGGCGACGGCCCGGAGACGAATCATTCGTCTCATGACCGATTCCCAATCGTCTTGCGTCCCTCACAGGCGTCAGTGAGAGGACTCACATTTGTACGGCATCCGTCCACGGTATTAGACCAATGTAAGCGAAGTATTTTTTCACGGGATGGCACCCTTGATTGAGCCACTTTTGTCAACAATCTGAAATTATTTAAAAACATAGTTGGGTAGAGCATAATACCTCCAATACAAAAGAGAGAACTCTTAACAAATTACCAGTTTTAACTTTTGGTTAAGGGATTCCGCCCGATTTGTACTGCCGTTGCCATAGTTGCTCGTAACGATCTTCTGCGTCCATAACCAAGCTTCTTGGCGTTTTTCCTAATTCTCAGCAAAATAATTTAGAAACTCTTCTGAGGCCAAGACACTTCATTGACTCATAGAAATCTTTGCAAGCGCTGTCAGTGCGAGCATACGCCACTTTTTGCAACAGTTCTCTTATCTCTTCCTTGTTGGACTCTTTTTTGGTAGCTCCTTTAAATACATTTTGGACATGAAAGCTGCAAAGCTGTATGCAAGCGTGCAAGCGTGTGGTATTATGGATTTTAAAGCAGCAACTTCACTCGTGCTTTTATTAATAACAACAGATTTTATTTTGAGGAAGCTGTCTTTCATAACTTCTTCTATGAAAGTTTGTAAAACTTCACCAACAGTTTCAGTTGTCTCATGAGCTACAAAAGCATAATCTACTGCCTCACCAACTCCCATGCCATTCATGCATTCCAGTATAAGCAGAGGGAGTTTGTGCTTATTTGTGCAATATGTGGAATCCAAAATTAGCACCTCCGGAAACTTGATGAAATTCTCATGCATTGAAGCATGCATGACAAAAATGACCTCTCTTATATTGGCATCAGTTTTCGAGACAACAACCATATCACCTTCTTCAACAATTTCATCAAGACACTTGAGAAGGTCAGCAGTTTCACTTCTTCCCTCTCTTTCCTGTTCTGCTAGATAGTGCCTGAGAGAAATAAACAGCTTTTGTAACTTAAAAGACGGCTGAATAACTGCTCAAAAAGACTGTAAAAAGAGCCTGTGATAGATAGTTTACCTTGCATTAGCAATATCTTGCTCTATAATGGCTTTGCCAGTTCGCTTGCGCAATTCATCCAAGAGGATAGAGGGCTTGACTCTGAGCTTCAGAAGCTTGGCAGCGTCCTCCAAGTTTTTTACATCTAAGCCCCTTACCTCGGGGAAGTATTGGGTGCTTCCTTTTCAGTTACATGATTGTGATCGAGATTCATTTTCCATATGTACAGTTTTTGATTTTGTTTAGAAGCCTTGATGTGAATGAACGCCTCACAGTTTATTTTCAAAGTGCTGTCCACAAAGAAACGAGTTATATTTGAGGCAAATTGGTTGGTAAAATCATTTGAGTGCTTGCAGCTCACCTCTGATTTGGACGAGAGTCAGTGTTCTTGCTCCTGACACTTCCATAGTGCTTGCACGGAATCATGGCATCAGTATATTTGAGCTTCTCATCATATTTGCTCTTCTTCAGACCAAGGTTCACCGTTGCAACGAGCTTGCTGTTACCATCAACAAAAATAGTGTTTGTCTCCTTCCGGAGTGTTTCGAGCTTCTCCACAAAATCAGCAAATGAAACAAAAGTGTCTGAAACTTGTAGGATGCTGCATGGATGCTCTAATGATCGCAGGTGCAGGTGCATCGTTGTCATGTGCTGTAGTTTTTCCGAGGTAAATATTGTTGTCATCATTTGCAAGTGGTTCGCTGGTGTCCCATTGGTCAACACCTTCTACATCACTTATTTTCCCTCCCAGAGCTCCTTCGAGGTCATTGTTGTCCCATCCAGCAGTACCTTCATCACTGATGTTCCCACCCACAGCACCTTCTTCATCAGACACTGTACAAAGCAAAGGAAATGACAAAAAAATAAAGTTACACAGAGGTTTATAGGTACTGAAGATAACCATATGACTCAATAAAACTTACATTCTTTTATAGCCTTCAATTTTGGTTTAGATACGAATCCAACTGGCCACCTGCCAACTAGTCCATAGCTTCAAAATACTCCCATTTAATTTGTTCATGAGGAGCTTTCTTTTTGTAGTAGCAGTACTGCGCATCCAAACCTCTCTTCTTTTTGTCCAATGCTTCACAACTAAAAACAAAGTTATCTGCCCGCATATCTGCTGATATCTTGATGTACGCACTTTTTTCCCCAGCTTTTTTCATCAAATCCATGTTTTTCCCCATGTGATTAAGGAATGTGTGGCACGCATTAGGATCTATCCAAGAGGCTCAGCCACTGAGATAATAAATCATGTAAGTCGAACAGTGCAATACGGCATACTGGAAAGGGTAGTACCAACGCAACTCACCACCAGCATCCTGTATAGTTGGAAGAACGACAACATCAATATCTTGAGGAAGGGACTCCACCCCTTCGTTAATTTCATCCTCTGGATTCAGTATCAGGGACACGTCAAAGCTCTCGTTCAGGAATCGCTCAGCATTGCCAAGATCAGTACCTGGGCAATCAAATGACAAATGTTGAAGTAAAAATTCAGTTGAAAAGGATCACTTTCTCACAATTTGGATACTTCACCATTCTCATTATCTTCAACTACAGTTGATTCAGTATTAGGCAAGAAAACTTCCTTCTCTGGGAGGACAACA
>NW_026267390.1:89566-92004 GCF_000697945.3 Frankliniella occidentalis | reverse complement strand
GCAACGAGCTTGCTGTTACCATCAACAAAAATAGTGTTTGTCTCCTTCCGGAGTGTTTCGAGCTTCTCCACAAAATCAGCAAATGAAACAAAAGTGTCTGAAACTTGTAGGATGCTGCATGGATGCTCTAATGATCGCAGGTGCAGGTGCATCGTTGTCATGTGCTGTAGTTTTTCCGAGGTAAATATTGTTGTCATCATTTGCAAGTGGTTCGCTGGTGTCCCATTGGTCAACACCTTCTACATCACTTATTTTCCCTCCCAGAGCTCCTTCGAGGTCATTGTTGTCCCATCCAGCAGTACCTTCATCACTGATGTTCCCACCCACAGCACCTTCTTCATCAGACACTGTACAAAACAAAGGAAATGACAAAACAATAAAGTTACACAGAGGTTTATAGGTATAGGTACTGAAGATAACCATATGACTCAATAAAACTTACATTCTTTTATAGCCTTCAATTTTGGTTTAGATACGAATCCAACTGGCCACCTGCCAACTAGTCCATAGCTTCAAAATACTCCCATTTAATTTGTTCATGAGGAGCTTTCTTTTTGTAGTAGCAGTACTGCGCATCCAAACCTCTCTTCTTTTTGTCCAATGCTTCACAACTAAAAACAAAGTTATCTGCCCGCATATCTGCTGATATCTTGATGTACGCACTTTTTTCCCCAGCTTTTTTCATCAAATCCATGTTTTTCCCCATGTGATTAAGGAATGTGTGGCACGCATTAGGATCTATCCAAGAGGCTCAACCACTGAGATAATAAATCATGTAAGTCGAACAGTGCAATACGGCATACTGGAAAGGGTAGTACCAACGCAACTCACCACCAGCATCCTGTATAGTTGGAAGAACGACAACATCAATATCTTGAGGAAGGGACTCCACCCCTTCGTTAATTTCATCCTCTGGATTCAGTATCAGGGACACGTCAAAGCTCTCGTTCAGGAATCGCTCAGCATTGCCAAGATCAGTACCTGGGCAATCAAATGACAAATGTTGAAGTAAAAATTCAGTTGAAAAGGATCACTTTCTCACAATTTGGATACTTCACCATTCTCATTATCTTCAACTACAGTTGATTCAGTATTAGGCAAGAAAACTTCCTTCTCTGGGAGGACAACATTCACTTCCACTGGTTTTGGCAGCAAACTTTTGGCCTTCTTGCCACCTCTCTGTGGCTAAGCAGTTAGTCGGGGGTGCGAGAAACTACTGTAATTTACCAATCTTTCAGTAAATTACGGTAAGGGTTTTATTACATAAAATTTTAAATCCCAAGCGAGATTATTGCAAATTTGAGAAATTATTCACACTGCACTCTAAAAAATAATACAGAACTCTGTATCAAATTTGATACAGAATTCTGTATCAGCCTCTTGTGATAAGGAAACATGTAACATGGGTACAAAATTCTGTAATCTGATCAAAATGTTACAAAATTCCGTAAATGTTACTAATTTCTGTAACAGATACATGATCAAGTAACGTTGGATACAATTTTCTGTAACCTTGGATACAGAATTATGGAACTTCGTTGGCACGGTCTTCGGCAGCCCCGGTGGCATTACACTGGGTTCCAGCGAACCTTTCCTCAGGTAGCCTGGGTGGTCGCGCGGGCAAAGGCGCGACTTCCTAGTCCAAGGGTCTGGGGCTCAACTCCCGGTGCGGCAAGGTACATTACTTGAAATGAAATCGAAGGACTTAAGTACCATAGAAAAAAGAAGAGGGAGGAAGAGTAACAAAATGAAGAATTACAATTTTAAAATCCCAAAGATGTTCTGTATCAGGTGATACAGATTTTCGTATCCATGATACAGATTGAAATCTGTATCAAAAATGATACAAATTTCTGTAACATGTGATATGTGAATTACTGCGTAACAATGTTACAGAATTTTGTACTGATTTTTTTTAGAGTGTGGCGTATTAAAAATTACATAACACATGGGATTCATAACACTGGTAAAACAAGTGTGTAAATATTCCACACTTGAGTGTGTAACTGATGATTTTGCACATTGCTTGGTGTTTAACTGAGCTGCCCACTTAGTAGTGTGCAAATATTGAACACTAGTTATCAAAACGTAAACAACATCGACTGCTCTGCGGGCAGGTTCTCTAAGTCGACAGTCTAGAGTTAAATATCTGCAACTGCGGACAAGTTGAGCACTAAAGATGTTAGTAAAATCGCACGGCCTGTCTGCTCTGACTACGAGCACACACACGTCCTCCCTCTGCGGCTCCCGCTCTCAGACTGATGTGATCGTGGTGTCCAGCAACTGCAAAGTGTGCACTAGCGAGCCCTCAGGTACCTCGAGCGGGGCCGCCCCATCTCTCCCCTCTTCTGCTCGCAAGTGCGCCAGTCAACAAAGCAGCTCCCATTTACTTTCGGGAGGCATTGGGGATGATCCTATGGGAATCCCTCACGCGTACT
>NW_026267390.1:79343-86831 GCF_000697945.3 Frankliniella occidentalis | reverse complement strand
ATGACACAAAACGACCCTGAAAATCCCAGGTCGCTAACTCAATTCGTTCTCGAGTTATCGTGCACACAGACAGACAGACAGACGCGAAACTTTTTGATCATCGCTGGGGTAATAGGCTTCGCTAATCGCTCAGCCAACTAGGTAGATTTACGCCAGACCACGTTTCGCGTAACAGGCTTCGCGATATCTCACGAAACACTGTTACGCTGCGACGCGCCTGGCATACATCTACCTAGGCGCTGACACCCGAGTCAGGACACGCCAAAATGTATACAAAGATACGGGCCTTCGGCCCGTCAACCTCCCGTCACTTCGACTAAGAATGCAGGGTTGTACATTTTTTCGCTTATTTTCGTAAAAAACTCCCTGTGGCGCCTAAACGATTAAAGATAGAGCCAAACGGACGAAATTTACGCCTAGAAGGCCTCGACTTTGATGAGTTACCCCTTCGGAAACTGTAAAAAAATATTTTTAAAAAACGTCATTTTTAGGACCTGTTGTTTTTGATTTTTTTTAAATCCAATTTTTGAGCTAGAATGCTATCTTCGAACTCGATCTGTCTTTTTGTGACTCAAAACTACCCTGAAAATCCCAGGGTGCTAGCTCAATTCGTTTTCGAGTTTTCGTGCGCACAGACAAACACACAGACAGAGACAGCCAATTATTTCGTACATTTCAACGCAAAAATGATAAAACCTACGAGGATCGCGTCGCTAGCGCTATCTGACGGCAAAATATAGCACGGCACACGGCTGGCACTGGCATACCAAAGACCTCCCGCAGCAGACGTATACAGGATGTTCATCATCCTGCTAGTCTCCCTAACTATGACATCCCCAGCAGGTTCTTTGTAGTACGTCCTGATGACATTCATACTGGCACATCCCTAGCAGATGCATACGTAACGTCTTTTCCAAAGACATGCTGGTCAGCACCCTGACTTAACCCCCTGAGGAGCAGCCCGACGGGTGCCCCTGAGGAGGTACTCGTATGTTACGTCCTGCCCGATGACATGCTGAGTAGCTCCTCGGCGGGACAACCCAAGGAGCTTAACCGCAGGTATATCCTGAGGAGTAACTTCTCAGTACCGAGCCCGCCGCCACGTTCAACCATGGACCGCTGCCAGCGACGGCCGGTGCGTCAAGCGGCGAGGAGTGCGTTCGACCACACGAGCCGCTGGTCGGAGGTAGGCAGTGACCGAGCCGATGGGCACGATGGTCGGTCGCACTGGGACGATTTTTCGACCTCTGATTCCCTGTAGCTCCCAAAGTAATGGAGCAAGACACTTAATTCCCTCGGGATCCTTTCTAAAGGTTAAAACTACACAGCAGCAAAAAAAAAAAAAAAAAAATCTCATCACACCTTTATCGACCCCAAAACCACGGTTTTCTGAAAAATGATCCATGTTTGGTAGGTTTACCCTAGTAAGTCAGCATTTGCGTGAAGGAACATAATATCGTCCACGCGGTGGCTGCCCAGTTTAAACCGCTGTGGACAAAGGATGAACGGCAACGACGAGAACAATCTCTCAACAACGGAGACTTGAGTGGCCGGAATGGCATGTGCTTCATACAGTTCTGGCCATGTCAAATTTTTACTCTACCAGAACTGTAACACGTCGGATTTGGGGAGGGACTTTGTGGTGGTGTCATACTCCTCGAGCATTGCCAGTAATTTGGCTCACCCAGTAGTTTGGGGTTCGACAGAACCGCCCGCATGACCACGTCTACTTCTTTGCCAAAAAAGAGGCGAAGGCATTCTCTTCCTCATCGCTGTCCTCGTTTTCTGGTGCAGGATCAACGGGTGCAGGCTCAACCTCGACTGCCCGCCTTGATTGAAGCTTCTGCCAGAGTTCAACAGGGTACTGTTTTGCCTCCTCCGTCCGCTCTGCCGACAGCTGGGAGAAGAACTGAGGGTCTGGGAACACGGAGGCATTGAAACTGGCCGGGGTTGCGGCAGCGCGGCGTGCCGTTCAGAAAGTGGGTCAGTCGCCGCGGGACTGGACGGTGCACTGTTAAAAAATATTGTCAAATTATCACACTCTTTGTGATGACAAGTTTGGTAAAACACAACATCATTTGTTTTCATCGGCACATGGCAAAATTCCTTCTATTTTGCCCGTAGTGGTCCATAACAATGAGTCCTACTTTTCACCATGTTGTAACACTACAACAAAACCGTTGTAAATTTTGATAGCAAGATGTATCGTTACAAAACGAAAAAGTTTGTGTAATTACCAAGTTTTGGTGCAGGCCGAAGTTAATAACCACTTTTTTGAAATGAAAATTAGTTTCAGAAAATTTGGTGAATGTCGTTGATTACAAAATGTGTTGTTTATTAACAACATTTGTTGCTATCAAACTTTACATCAAATGTGTTGTAAATTTACAGCAATTTTTTTAACAGTGATGCCGGACGAAAAAGTGAACGATTAGCAAAGTCAATCCAATACACACCGCAGACACCTGATGGTTTCTGGGTTTGGGGTTGGAGAAATGTGCTCTCAAAGTAGGCTAGCGCAGAAGTGTGTATTTCAGAATTAAAACAGAAACCTCCTAGCCTCGGTCGTGCCCCCTAGCGCTGGCTTGTGGCGGCTGCCTGAACTGCCTAGTGTGTGCGCGCGAACCTTTGAATTACATTGCAAGGCGCGTCACCACACAACACCGACCAGTAATTTAGTCGTCCTAGACTCGTTCTCTGAAATGAGCGCGGCGTCAGAAACTGGAGCTGCTACGCCGCCGCCTCTGCGGCCTCTGTGATCTTTCATTTCGTTTCTTGGTCGCCTTGGGGAGAGAGAACTAGTCAAGTCAAGAGCAAAAAATTAGGGGTGTCGAGTGTGGCGTCGAGTGTGGCGTCGAGTGCGATATAGTAATAGTATGTCCACCTTCCCCCGAAATAGTTCGAAATAAACTCGAAATAGAGCGAAATATGCGCGAAATAGTTGGTGAAATAGTCGCGAAATATTCCCGAAATACTGTGAAATACCGCGAAACACCCCGAAATAATGCGAAACAACTGTGAAACAACCGTAATGGCAGTAGAAATACCACGAAATAGCACGTACGGTACGAACCCAAGCAATTTACCCCACAGGTGGCGTCGGCCAGTCTGCGGGAATCCCACTTTTGTCCTATGCTGCTTCAATAAGCGGGTGGAAGGGATGGTCTGAACTCTGTCCTTCTACCGGCCGGGGAGAGGGGGGGCGGCTGGACATTCATAGTGACTCATTCGTTAGGTCTGCTCAGAACGGCGACCGCACGCCCAGTCAATACTCGTGAACCTAGTTCCGAGAGCAACGAGGCGTCCAGGCCGGGTCCTTCATCACAAAAAAGAGCTACTGATCTACTGTTAAAGGTTGAGAGTCAGTCCACACACGCTATGTTGTTCTTTAGTTAAAAACACGTGAAGTGCGGCGGCGGTAGGCAATTCTGCGTTATTGCGACCTACGGTGTGGGTCACGCCGCCCTCAACGTGTTACTGTAATTAAACTTCCAACGGCGTAGTGTGGTATACAAAATCGTTCATGTACTGTCGACTATTGTTCTAAGAAATAATAATGTGCCACTGTTAGAAATTATATCGTAATTTGACGAAAAAGGCCCTGTTTATTTTTCAACCATACAAACTCTACGTTATTTTTTAAGTAATAAACGAATCCATTCGTAAAAAATGAAGAACAGTTTGTTACTCGGTTGTTGTCCGAAAAGAACGATCCTAGACACAAGTATTTTTGAAACAAACATTCTCACGTCCTGATCAATTGGCACTATTAAATCGCGATGTTACGAATAGTTTGTTTTATACCGCTACGAACAGTTCGTAATCGAAATTTATCAACAGCAGCGTGTCTTGCGACAAGTCCTTGAGTTCCGAAGGGAGTTACGTACCGGGCGACTCGACCAAGACGATGAATCATAGATCTCAGTCGACTGCACTCGGCCGTTCGGGGTAGCCCCACTTACCACCTTCCCCCTCCACCCTCGAGCGGCAGGGAGCGGCCCGCTTGCGTGCGTCTTGGAGGGGGACTGACCCCTCGGAAACGTCCCCCCCCCCCTTCCCCTTTCGCTTTCGGACCGCGCTGCAACCACTGGCCGCCCCGGCCGGGCGCGAGGGGACGGGGCGCCCGGCAGGTGGGCAGGGGGCGGCCCCGCGCGCGCCGGAGTGCGGCGGCCGGCCTACCCCGCGCTCTGCAGGGGCCTCTGGGCCCGACCGACCGCGGGGGGAGCGGGCGATCAGGGCCGCACAAAAGGGCCACATGAGGTTCACAAAGGGACTTAAGGAGCCCGGGGGGCGCGCGTCCGGAGGCATGGTCGGACTGGAGACATGATCAATCACAGGTGTCAGAGAGGGCGGCGCTAGCCTCGTCCCCACCCCGCCCCGCCCGCCGGCGGCACACCACCTTGAACCGAACACCCAATAAGCGGTCGTGATGTGGCGCCTTTCGCCTCGCGTAAGTGCGTAAGGGAATGAACAAGAGAGGCGATCTGCCGACTGATTTCGAAGAACCCTCGCATATACCTTCCGTATAGCTCCATCCTTGTCGCACTCATAGAGCAGCGCCCGTTGAGGGCTCTTCTGAATTAGTCTGTTGGTGTGTGCGCTTCCTCGTAGTCGCCCTCCCTGAGACCCCCTCTCCTAGTCCCCTCCACTCTCCCCAACCTCCCGTTGCCCCGGGCTGTCCGGTCGGGGCCTGGGGTGGTTTTAAATCCGGCAGCGCGGTGCGGCCTACTCGGCTAACAACCCTCATTTACCGAGTCTGAGTCTGCCACGCCTGGCCGTTGCCGAGCATTAACCGGACAAGTGCGGGTCGGTTCAGAACGGGCCTGGCTTCTTGGGCACTTTATAACAAAGCTATCAGCCGTTTTTGTTTTGTTTATTGTTGTTATTTTAACCGACGTATACACATAGTGAATACAATTAGATACATGTTTCGCCCGTTTTGTGACACAAATCCAGACAAATCCGATCCTGCACCTAAAAGGTGCCTACCTTTGATCATTATGCAGACAGACAGGCAGATTTTGGGCCACTGAAAGAATATGCTTCGCTATCGAGCCGACAAATTTTCAGCAGTCCTTACCCACGGCCTCCTTTTCCCACGAAATCGCCACCTGTCAGTGGATCGGAACTTCCTCCTCGAGCGGTGGCGGGCCCTGGCAAGGCGCGGAGGGCGCGGACGTCTTGGTTGTTCCGATTTGCCGCGCCCGCCCGCCGCCCCTCCCGCCGGAGGCACCACACCCTACCCCCACCCCGCCGCACCGCGCCGCGCCGCGCCGCCGGCCCGCGCCCGCACAACAGCACACAGGTGAAGCACGCGGCCGCGAGGCCCGGCTCTGCCCTGCCGCCGCACAGTCGCTGCCCGGCGCGCCTCCCGCCGGCTCCTCCGCGCGCGCGCACCGCCCGCTCCGGCCGCGAGGCATCCTGAGGAGGCTCGGACTGTCATGTCAAGCGATGTCAAATAGGAGTGAAGTGCGTCGCGCAGTGCAGCAGGGAGGACGACGACGTTGACCGGCGCCACAGCAGGTCAGCGATATGTCAGGCGTGCCGAGGACCATGCGCCCCCGCACTGCTACTCGTCAGGACGGCGTCCCGGACGACCTGCTCCGCCCATTTGGCGGCGATGGAGCGCGACTCAACCTCTGGTAAATACGCTACTTACTGGAGGCATCTTCAAAAACATATCCTCGTAAATTTACGACATTTCTTGTAATTTGTATTTATAAAATATGCTGTAAACTAGCGACAGCATTTTCGCTTGTCAACAACATATTCGAAGTCGATACGAGGTGCTCGTAAATTTATTATTTCAAAATTATCATTTTACTACACATCATGTATAAAATTTTCGAGTAAACGTACCGACTATTTTTCACAGTGGGTGCTGTGGTCGTAGTCATTTGACGCCCATCCACCCCAAGTAGTGCACTCAATGCATGCATTGATCTTTCCGTGCGCACGAAATGCACGTGCCCGATCTCTCTTTTGCACGCAGCTGCATGCGGACTTTGTGAACGGAGAATATATCGAAAATTGTCTAATTTAATGAAACGGTCTGCTTAAAATGCTCAGTAAGTGATTGTGTGGCTGTCGAATTTACAGTCAGAAAGGTGTGTCTATTCCGCCGTTTACAATCATTTTCGTTATCGATGTGATTTGGACACATATCCAATCTAGCGGTGCACGCGCTCGCTGGCTACCCCCGGTAAGGAACGTAAACATGGCCCGGGGGTGGCCCGCAGCCGTGCTGCCCCCGAGACTGCCCCCGAGGCTGCCGCGCTCAGTGGTGCAACCTCGCGCCGCCGCTATCAGTGATCGCCGTGCTCTGCCGCCCCGAGCCGCGGCACAACCCGAGGGGAATCCCACCGATAGACTGGCCGGTACCGGTCTGCCAAACCACGTGGCGGCCCTCGAAGAGGGGGGGAAGGGGGAGGGGAGTTCTCACCTCACGCAATTCTAGAGAGGGTGGATCGAAAAGTGATGGGAATCCTCCTGCTCCAACCTTCTTCTGGGGGGGTGTTGGGTGTTGGTCACGTCGTCAAAGAAAAGATGGAGACAGGAAAACGATTTCAAAAAATTGCCACCTTAATGTGGTTGTCACTTATACTGAAAAAAGGGTGTACAACGGGCATGTATATAGTTTTTGACTGTATGGCGTGCACATATAGCTTCGTGGTCGAAGCTGAAGTCCAACAGTAAGTTGAAGTTAGTATTTAAATATCCAGTCATAAACTTCAAGACGTGCAGCTTAGAGTTGGGCACTTGCATGAGCATGCCATTAGTTGCACACTTTATTTATCAGTGAATTGCTGTGTGCTCCGAGGTGTGCTCCCCCTCTGCCATCCCTATCCAAACGCGTTGTAGGGATGCACCAGACGGCACGAGCCGTTCTGGGTACGACGCCACCTCCCACCCCTTCCTGTTATTCGCTTCGCATCAACACCCCAACCGCCTGAAATTCCTCCGAAAACTAAGAGTTCATCCACAAAGTAAGTCCGTCATTCCCCGTTTCGAATCTACCCGGTTGAGTCCGTGCCGGGGCGTACAACCTCTGCATAACGCCGGATAGATAGGCAGCATATCGCCTGTAGTGCATTGGTGTACTGCGGGGTGGCCTACGCCGAGTCTTGCAGGCGCCGACGCCGAGCTCCCAATTTGCCAAATGAACCTGAGAAAAGACGGACGTACTTTCTGGACGATTCCCTAGCGTACGTTTGTAATCTGATGTGAGGTCTTCATGAAAATCAAAGTACAAACCAAAGAGGTCGAAAGAAGGGAACTTAGTTGAGCAACTGTTCGGTCCATTCAGAACAACAATCCGTATAGACAACCCCCTCCCATCGTACACGCCACTAGTGCTGCTTCGAACTCAAACGATGGATCTACTAGCAAGGCCCCTCGTAAGACTGTTCTTGCATGATTGATTGAGTTCGATTGGCCTTCAGCCGCAAAGCCTGACGCGTCGGACAAGGCCGTCCGCGCGGGGTGCAC
>NW_026267390.1:68008-71763 GCF_000697945.3 Frankliniella occidentalis | reverse complement strand
GGGGAGGGGGAGGGGAGTTCTCACCTCACGCAATTCTAGAGGGGGTGGATCGAAAAGTGATGGGGATCCTCCTGCTCCAACCTTCTTCTGGGGGGTGTTGGGTGTTGGTCACGACGTCAAAGAAAAGATGGAAACAGGAAAACGATTTCAAAAAATTGCCACCTTAATGTGGTTGTCACTTATACTGAAAAAAGGGTGTACAACGGGCATGTATATAGTTTTTGACTCTATGGCGTGCACACATAGCTTCGTGGTCGAAGCTGAAGTTCAACAGTTATAGTTAAGTTAGTATTTAAATATCCGGTCATAAACTTCAAGGCGTCAGCTTAGAGTTGGGCAGTTGCATGAGCATGCCATTAGTTGCACACTTTAGTTATTAGTGAATCTGCCATCCCTATCCAAACGCGTTGTAGGGATGCACCAGACGGCACGAGCCGTTCTGGGTACAACGCCACCTCCCGCCCCTTCCTGTTCGCTTCGCATCAGCACCCCAACCACCTGAAATTCCTCCGAAAACTAAGGGATCATCCACATAGTAAGTCCGTCATTCTCCGTTTCGAATCTACCCAGTTGAGCCCGTGCCGGGGCGTAGGGGAAGGTGGGGTACTATGGGACACGGGGAACTATGGGACACACTCAAAATCCGCGCCACGGTTGCCCGAGGAGTCACGCGCGTGTTGCCATCTTTTTCTTCTGGGGTCAGCGAGTGTTTTAATATAGGGTGGTTAGTTACCCGTTGCGGCAGTCCGGTGTTAGAGGCGAGAGAAGTTTAAAGTAGAATAAAACAGGCAAAAAAATAATATTTTTACTTCTTTTCTCTCCTATTTGACTAAACACTAGCTACATTTATCGTTGTATCCGTGTTCGGTATTCATTAGTGGGGTTCTGTGGACGATTTGGGCATGTGCAGAATTTTCTAGAAGGTGGGGTTTTCCCACCAGAGCCCGAAATGCGCGGCCGTGCTCCGCGTCACCAATGGGACACGAAATCGTGGGGTACAATGGGACACGAGACCGAGGCCAAAAATGTTAAACACCATTAAACAAAATGCGCTCGTTGCGGTAAAAACATCATTTCGCGAACCTATAGACGAAAATTTAATCCGTTTTGCCGTATCTCTCAGATCGGACTCTTTTGGTTCAGCAGCAAAGCAGATCGGACTCTTTCGTTAGGGCGCATCGTACTGTTTAGCCAAGATAAACTTATTTTTTATTTTAAAGGCTAAAAAGTCGACTTTTTCTGTTTTTCATAGACCTACTATCATTAAAATGCCATTTTCTCACAATTAGGCTCTCATTTATACATTGTCCTTGCATTTTTCCGTCCAAAATCGCATGTGTCCCATTCGTCCCCACGGGTGTCCCATTGTACCCAACAGCCAGGAACAATGGGACAAATGCAACATTTTTTTCAAAAAACAAATTAAAATATTTCGGCACGGAAAGTTGACATTTTTCAAATGGGGTTTGGAAAAGCAAGGTTTACTTTATATGTTCCCCATATCTTCTCCTTCTTAACAGCATTCCTCTCTTCCACGATGCGTGTTCAAAAAATCCGTCCCATAGTACCCCACCTTCCCCTACAACCTCTGCATAACGCCGGACAGATAGGCAGCATCTCGCCTGTAGTGCATGGGTGTACTGCGGGGTGGCCTACGCCGAGTCTTGCAGGCGCCGACGCCGAGCTCCCAATTTGCCAAATGAATCTGAGAAAAGACGGACGTACTTTCTGGGTGGTTCCCTAGCGTACGTTTGTAATCTGACGTGAGGTCTTCATGAAAATCAAAGTACAAACCAAAGAGGTCGAAAGAAGGGAACTTAGTTGAGCAACTGTTCGGTCCATTCAGAACAACAATCCGTATAGACAACCCCCTCCCATCGTACACGCCACTAGTGCTGCTTCGAACTCAAACGATGGATCTACTAGCAAGGCCCCTCGTAAGACTGTTCTTGCATGATTGATTGAGTTCGATTGGCCTTCAGCCGCAAAGCCTGACGCGTCGGACAAGGCCGTCCGCGCGGGGTGCACCCAAATTGAGTTAGTAACGTAGAGATACCAACTTACTTCTCCTGAAAATTTTGACGAGTGAAAACGAAAGGGATGAAACCCAAGTCCGTGCATTCAAGTCCCACCTCGTCCCACCCAGAAAACTCAATCCTGTAAAGAGAGGGCCTAATATCTGTCACCGTGACGCTCCTGTTATCAACCATGCACAAATGCGCGCATATCATGATTTTCGGGCGCAAATAATAATTATTGGCCTTAACTGCAAGTAAGTGTCCCCCGGAACTCGTTTCACACTCTGCATTCTTTCTGATTGGGTACGCAATTCCATGCAAAAGTATGTAAAAATTCTACACGACTATGCACAAATTTGTGCATAGTGCAAGTGAACCGAGTTATGGCAAGTCATGCATCAGAAAGTTGTGACGCGTACATAGTTCAGGCCGTCCCCTCGGGCGTCCTCGGGAGGCGCTGCTGCGCCTTGTGGGGGGTGTGCTGCGCTTATGGGCCTGCACCCAGCCCAGCGGCGGCGTACAGAAAGGCAAAACAAACCCAGCACGACCCTCGCCGTGTCGTCATAGCCCAATGCCTCCGACCGGAACCGTGGAAATTACAACACCCTCCGTCCTCCCTGCCACCACCCCCCGCCCGCGCCTCTCGCCTCCTCGCTCCGCCTTCACCCTCCCTTACTGCCCGGCCCGGGTCCCGCCGGTCCCACCCCCGACATTACGGGCCTGCTTCCAAGACCCCCAGGCCCATGCAGCGCGCAGCGCGCCTCTCTCCACCTGGGCGTGGCGTGCCGAGGTGTGGCGGGGCGCGGCCGGGTGGCGTGGTGCGCTTGCCTAGCACCCACACGCACCTCGCCGAGGCGTAAACTCTCACCGAAGGGAAATAAAAGCTTTCCAGCCCATCCCCCTCCTCCTCCTCTGCGCCGAGATAGTGACAGAATGGCTTCACTGGCTTCGCCCGCCCGGGACGCGCGCGGTGCGAGCTCGAGGCGCAGTGCAATATAAAGTCGCAACTCGGCCGCCGTGAGCAATAGGCGACTGCTACAAACGCAACACGCGGCCAGGGGCCAGCCAGGCAGATAGGTTGCCCCTATTTCAACCACCACAGTTGCCCGCAGTACTTTGGCGTTGACGCTCAGACTTTTTGTTGAATGTGATGGGCGGATCCGCGTTTCGAAACAACAAATCTCGATGCATTTGGTGCCATCAAGGGTGCCATTGTACGCCCGTCTACTTGCCAGGAGGGAAACAAATTTATCAGTGCAAGAATACGTTTGTCTAGTATACTTTTGGGTGGGGGTGGGGGTGGGGGTTCCCTGGTGGATTGCTGGGAGAGGTGACACAACGCTTCCGTTCAAAACAATTGCACGATAATATTTGCACACTTTCGGAAAGTAGCAGCTCTTTCTCAGGGGTTACGTACAATCTATTACTTGGAGCTGAGCTGAGGCCAGCTAACTTTACTTAGCCGAGCCAGGCTGGGTGGACGGACAGGTGTAGCGCCGGTGTATGGTATCCCCCCCACCGTGTGTACCGAGCGCTGCCGTGGGCCTGCCGCCGCCCCCACATGCAAGGCGTCCTGGCCGGGACGTGAACAAGCCCCGCGGGCCTATTTTCAATAATCGAGGGAACGCTTCCGCAACTTCACGAAATAACGGCGCGATTACAGTCATTACAGCACGGCCCTTCCCTCTACGTCAGGACTACGTGTCGTTGAGCCGACAAGGTAAACAAGCCCACACG